>NC_055684.1:39502603-39802603 GCF_017639745.1 Melanotaenia boesemani
GCTAGGCTAAGCTAGGCTAAGCTAGGCTAGGCTAGGCTAGGTTAGGCTAGGCTAGGCTAAGCTAGGCTAAGCTAGGCTAGGCTAGGCTAGGCTAGGCTAGGCTAGGCTAGGCTAAGCTAGGCTAGGCTAAGCTCAGCTAGGCTAGGCTAGGCTAAGCTAGGCTAGGCTAGGCTAGGCTAAGCTAAGCTAGGCTAAGCTAGGCTAGGCTAGGCTAGGCTAGGCTAGGCTAAGCTAGGCTAGGCTAAGCTAAGCTAAGCTAGGCTAGGCTAGGCTAGGCTAAGCTAGGCTAGGCTAGGCTAGGCTAAGCTAGGCTAAGCTAGGCTAGGCTAGGCTAGGCTAAGCTCCAACGCTGCTAGTTAGCTACAAAACGAGTGCTCATGTCCGCCATGTAAACGTGACTGAACAAGCTTCTACAAGCGAAGAGAACACAGACGAGATAGTTGATAAGAGAGCAAAGAATAACTCGATGGTATGGAAGAGGTTTGTAGTTTTACTTTTCTCAATGAGGATCTGATGTTACGCAAACTTGTCCTCACGCAGCAGCTGCTGCATCAGAGCAGGAGATCAGCTGTTTCATCACCAGGCTGGAAACGTACAAAGCTGCTGCTGGATGATCCTGCGCTGGCTTACCGTCACATATTAATGTCTATTAATGAAGAGTGTGGATAAAGATATCTAAAAAGTTCAAATGTGTTGACATGTTCCAGACTAATTAAAATTATAATTAAAATATTTTAAATTAAAATACAATTAAAAAATATATATTTAATAAATTTAAACTAAAAAACAAAGAGAATAGTGAGTGAAGAATTTAGTTTATTATGTTTTGCTGATCAGGCAACATTTCCACTCAGAATATGCTGAGTCAGAAGATGAAGCACCAATTGTTGCTCACGCTTTTTTCTGTTTATTCTAGCAATTCTGAGCACTTTTATTTTTAAGCCTAGTTGAAGCACCGTTGTTAAAATCTTTAAAAATAATATAATAAGCCTGTGTTGTAGTTTAAAGTTAAAGATATTAAAATTGAGAAAGGTAAAAGTTGTATTTGACCTCTGATGGGGATTTCAATTTCTTTGTTTGAAGGCTAATTTAGCCTTGCTAAACACAAATAAAAGGTGAACATTAGTTTATTGTACAGTTTTTATTTAAAAAAATGTCATACTGGAGGAGTTTCATAGGCTTTGCAAAATCATTTTTAATATTTATAATTTAATAAATTTTACAGCATCTGTTGTGGCATTTTTGGCAGTTTTTCTGAGGCTTTTATATTGTTTCTATCGATATCGGAATTATATCATATTGTCTGAAATTAATAAATATATCGTGATAAAAGTTTTGGCCATATCGTCCAGCCCTAGGTTGTATGGATGCAAACAGAGAGATCAAAGGAGTAGGAGTGGATGAGAGATATCTGTAAAAGTCAGAGCAGCCAAGAACACGGTGCTGTACCAGTATGAACAAAGGGCCTTTTTTCTAGCTATTCTTTTATTTAAAGCCGCTCTCCTTCCTTCTGCTCACTCTAATCTCTCAGTCTTTTATTGTAGTCTCAACCCAGGTACCTGTCTGAGTGTCCGCCAGAGAAAATATAACCAATTTCACAAGAACAAACAATCATTTCCCTCTGTGTACTCAGAATTACCTTCCAGCTAGAACACTTGATTTAAGTTAAACATTATTTCATTTTGATGGATGACAGCATTAATATTTTCCAAGCACCAATTAATTTGCATGCATCAAATGTGTTGCCAGAAATGCTCATTTCTTTCTTACTTTATTAAAGGTTAAATAGGAAACCCTCCAATAAATGTGCTTATTATTTGCTTTCATTAATGACTGATTAATGTTTCATGATAAGTTACAATATGTGCAGATATATTTAAAGGAAAAAAGACTGAAAAATGATATTACATTGCTGCTTTGAACCATTGTTTCTATAATTCAACATTTAATTGGATAAAACTTGCATTCAAAGATTAATATAACTCTATATCAGTTCATCAGAGTTCAGATATGCCTTTTTAAATAAATCACTAAATAATGTTTCCGGAATACAGAATTCATGTTTCAGCTGAAGTGCTGGTCATTCCTGCCATTTTCGGCCTGTTTTTCAGTCCTGTCCAGTCAGGCTGTTTCTGTGTTTGTACCTTTAAATCTGCCACGAGCTGCAGCGGACCCACGTACCTGTAAGGAAGTGTTCAGTGACTGGAGCAGCACAGCAGATGTGTCAAACCACACCCCCAAATGTCCACCTAGGAATCAGTTTGTATTTAGTTTTGTTGAACATGTTATGAAATGAGAAATTGCACTGCAGGCTTTGTCAGATTTCTCAGTGACACGCTTCCCATCAACGGCTAACCCAGCAGTCATCTCCATCCTACCTGTACTGTGAGGTCTTTCCAGCCAGTAAAAGACAGTCCAGTGTTGACTCTTGCCTTTTCTCTTGCTCTGTCTCTTTTCTCTTTTACTCTCCTTCTCAGATAATGTCCTCTTGCATTTCAGTTCAATTCAGATTTATTTATAAGGCATTAAAAACAACCTCAGTTGACCAAAGTGCTCCATAAAACCAATTTTAGCCAATATTTATCAATAAAACACAGATAAAATAAATAAACATAAGGAAATAAAAAATGTCAAGCCAAGGTAAGCTCCCTCTTTTTCTAGCGTTTCAAGGCCAGAAAGAAGAGGTGGGTTTTCATGACTTAAACTGACCTAAAGACTGAGAAAAGCTGACATTTCTTTGCTGAATCAGCCATGGTGCATGTTAAAAAAAGGCCAGTGTGTTTAAATGCGCTTGCTAGCGTGTGATGGGGTGCATAAAGCGAAACACAGTGCAGTCATCGCTGCCATCGAGGCCGCTGGATCCACTCACACATGAAAACATCTTTATGTCTGGAAGACATTTGGCCACTGACAGCCACCGTACATTCACAACTGTGTATACCCATCTTTACCACTAGATGTCAAATATTCTTACACACCTTAAAAATAATGATATATTTACATCCGCGTTGTGAAGGGCCCCAGAATCATCAATATGACAGAACAAATACAACAAATCACAAAATTCTCCAAACAAGTCAGGAACAAAGTTCTGAAGAGTAGATTAGAAAAATATTAAATCTTTGCATTTTTCTCGGAGCTTTGAATCCATTATTTGAAAAATGACAACTTTATTGCATCACAGTAAACTTGCCAAGTAAGAGCAAACCACCAAAATTCACACAGCAGACAAGCGAGGCATTAATCAGAGGGGTGACACCGGGACCAGAGGAAACCCTGAACCAGCTGCAGAGCTCCAGACTGGAGTATCTTTATTTCAGAGTGGCTAGGGGAAAAAGTTGCTTACAGAAATTAACAAGAAATCACATTTGGAGACATCTTGGAGGCTCCCCAAGCATTTGAAAGAAGGTCTGACTAGACTTTTCTAGTCTTCAAGGGAAACCATGCATGAGGGATGAACTCAACAGCTGTCCTCGCCTCAAAAACGTCATCTCCACAGTCAAGCATGGCGGCGACAGCTTCATGCTGTGGGGATGCTTTTCACCAGCCGGGCCAAGAAATTTAGTCAGATTATCAAGAATGATGAGTGGTGCTAAATACAGTCTTCCAGAGATCTGAGACCTCTTTTCACCTCTGTTCACCTTTCAGCATGACTGAGACTCTTCGCAAACTGCTAAAGCAACTCAAGAGAATGGCCCAGCTGAAGCTTCAAACTATGGCATGGAGAATCTGTGGTGTAGTGATACTTTCACAAGGCACTGTACATGTGTGTCAGTACATTTTCTGAGACATTAAGGCATAATCTTGAATATGAACATAAAGAAATAAATCACAACAAAACTATTATTGTATAATGTTCAATCAAGCCAGAATCCAGCTCAACTAAAGCTCTCTTAATGCAAAGCTTCGGGACTCCTGCTTTCTCCGTTTACCTGTTGTGTCATGCAGCGAAAACAAAATTCACAACTGCTGCTTAACAAGGACTGTCACCTCTTGTGTCTCCAGGTTGGAGAGTTGTTGCCAGATTTAGCTTCTTTTTACTTTCCTCTTAGTTATTATATTTCCAATGCAGGTACCAGAAAGAAGATTTTGGAACAAACGTCCCCAACACAGCCCCGCAAAGCTGGCGTCTCTCCCCAGGAATCCTTGTCTGCCTCTCCACGCAGACAATCCCTGCAAGCTCTGCACATATCCAGGGTTGTTGGAGGATCTACGAATATTTGACACTTGACTGATGTTATTTTTAAAACCTGTGTACAATCACCACAGACGACTGTCCAATCTCCAACTGGCAGCTTTCAACTGACGGTGCATACACTTCGTCATATGAAGCAAAGGTTACAAACCTTTTAATCCTGGATATCGTCAGGATAAAAAAATACACTCTGCTTCCTCCTGAAACATATTTTCCTGCTTGGTGTGCGAACCAAACTCAAGCGCTGCCAACAGACCGTCTCATCTTACTGGTCCCTATGTGAAAGTTTTCCAGCTCTAGGATGTCTTTGTACTGCCTGATGTCGGATTAAAGATCCGTATCTGTTTGTTGACGTCATTGTTAAATGGTTCTGATCTTGTATGTTCTGTGCAGAGTACACATCTTCTCTCCAGGAACTATGACTTCTTCTCACTGTCTCACGTGTTCATCGATCATTTTAACTTCATATTAGCTGTGAGTTGTTTCTGTGTTGGACTGACAACCTGCTACCCTAAATTGGATGAAGTGGGTATGAAACATGGATGGATGGACCTAACCAGTGTGTAATAGCTCTATAGTACTCTTTTCTTATTTTCCACGCAGGCGTTGTGACCCTCATCCATGGGGCTCATTCCAGCCCTGCAGAGCTCTTTTCTGTTGTATAACCATTTTATTCTGTTAATAGTTCTGTGGTTGTTTTTTGTAATATTTAATATTTTGCTTTGTTTCCATTATTGATGTGTGGGTTAATGCATTGGATTGTGTGTTTGTGGCTTGATTGTTTGAACCTTTATTCTGTGTGCAGCTGCTGTGGGCCGAGGCAGCATCCCCTTCCCTGGTGGTGGTTTTTTTTCACGAGAGCTTCGTTTTGTGGACTGAGCACGGGTGGTTTGGTTAATGCTGCTGAGGTGCACCCCAGCCCTATATTTTTATTATTTTTTGTCCAAATGTAAAATTTGTAGCCGCTTTGATTCTGGTTTGTTTTGGATTATTTCTCTATTTTTTTTTTTTTTCTGTCTCTGCTTGTGGTGTAAACGAGCCTGTGTGCCGAACCATTAAAAGTTTGGGTTTGAAGTTTCTAGGGCTGTAATCAACCAAAGAAATTGTTGGTCGACTGAAGCCCTGAAAATTCAACTAAAAATCGACTCGGGCGTTGAGAGGGGGGGGCAATTATACACAAGAGGCGATTCGGGGAACATTATCTTTATTAAACATCCCAGATCTAGGGTCGAAGTACAGCCTGTGGGCACGGATTAAGGTAAAAGCAAAAAGATGCCGTTGTTGCAGGCGGGTGCGCCTGCAGTTATAAAACAAATAAACGATTATTAGACTAAAATATTGAAATATGTGGAATATATTATGTTAATTGCCTTTAATATAGCCCACCGTTTTTAGATGATACGCCATGTTCGTCGTCGAGCTGTGATATGCAAACTGTTGTTTGCAAATTTTGCACTCGACCTTTTTCCCTCCATCTATTTTGATAAAATGCTGCCACACTGCCGAAGTCTTTGACATGGTTGAAGGACTCACCAGCATCAAACGCTAAAACAAAAAAACCTCTAAATATTCAGCAAACCACCAGACTCTGAGTAGCGTGGACATCCTTCGATCTCCCCCTCCCCCACTGTCTACACTCTAGACTGCATGAAACAATAAAATCGACCAATCAGAATTGTGGTTGACTCAAAACATATCAACCAAACAGTCGACCAGTCGACTTTGACTTTACAGCCCTAGAAGTTTCCCAGGGGTTAAATCCCATAACCATGAGTATTAATGCCAGTTATAATGTTAAACTAGTTTTGTCTCTAATAACTTCATATTTGCTGGATTTATCTGATCTAATCCCAAGTAAGGAATAGAAACTACGTTAACCAAAATGTGCATCTGTTTCTTTGGTAATGATGTTGGATGTGCGGACTCTGGTTTGTTAGGTTTTAGAAAGCAGGAACTTCTCTGGTGGGGATGACATCAGTGATAAGGTTTTTGGATGTTTATGTAGCTTTGGACACCAGGTTGTTGATTACCTTCAGCCTCTTTGGAGCGTCACCTTCAGAGGAAACTGTGCTCAATGTGGTCCAGTATCATTTGTACGTCTTTCTCCACCAGAAATAGTAGCCTGGCCTCATTTCAGAGTCAAATGCAAACAGCAAAGAGCAGCGTTCCTGAAAAACAGCAGCATTCCTGTCTTGCTTCATCATGCTGCTTTACAGAAGGAATCTGCACACTACACTTGCATATATGTTGCCCAAATTTAGCTCTATACATAACCTGGGACATATTAGGAAGGATTCAATATGTTTAATGTTTAATTCAGACAGGTCAAATTCATTTCACCCAAACATACATTTAGACATCTGACAACATATTTGTACCCAACTGACATGTCTGAAAAGGGTTAGGGAGAAGTAAAACAACAATATATGTTGGTAAAAGTTAACTATCACACGTTTTGTGTTTCTTTCCTCAGGCTGCGTGCTGCTTTAAAGCTGAATCTGGTGGTTGGAAGTTACTAAGTTGATATTTATCTCCATTTCTGTGACTGAAGCAGCTTACAGCTGTTTCTCATCAGCAAAACCACATCCTCCTCGGTTTATAACGGAGCTCAAACTCACAAAGAGAACGCTTGCTTGTACGGGGTAAATCATGTTCCTCAAGACAATTCACAGGCATATTTACCACAAGTAGTAAAAAGGAGAACAAATTTCAGTTTCAAAGTCAAGTGGATTTAGCCAGAAAAAGAGCAGCAGGTCGGCGGCTGTCTGTAAAGCAGTGGCTTCTTCTCAGACACCGTTTGATCTGGACCCATCCTAACTCTATAATCGCTGCACGGGCATGCAACATAGATGAATATTCTATCATCCTGTGTCTCAGAGTGTAAGAGAGCAGCCCTGGCAGGGGATCAGACCAAAATAAAGGCTGTTCTTCCATCAGATTGGCCTCATGCTGTCTGCCAAGGCCAGCTACCTGCAGTCAAAAGGCTCTGCTGATATCAAAGGCTGGTTGCCTGGTCCATATCCAGCTGTCACTGGGTTTCCGGCTCATCTGGCCTGAGGGAGCATCTGCTCCTCTCACTGAACTGAGTCCAAACACTCATCAGGCCTTATTTGGGGTGGTGGAAATGATTTTAAACTCTTTCTGGCAGATAGGTTAATCACTTATCACACAGAGGATGATAATACTAAATATTTTCATCATGCATCAATGTCCTAAAGAGCCAAACAAAACCTCCAAATTATTCAAGTAAACTGGTGAACACTGAGTCTTTAGGTTGCTGCATTGTGTTGTTAACTATAATTATCTTAAAACAAATCTTTCTGCAACATACCTGCGTGCACCCTTTCTCGCGTCTGTTCGCAGCATGAAGGTTTTCAGTCATTGTTAGCGTGATGCTGTGGTGAGTGAAGGATAAAGGCAGGACGGGTTCACGGCGAAGACATCCTTTGTGAGAATGCAGACACATTGATCAGTAAAGATTTTTCTCCTACCTCTTTTAACAAAGATTAGCTCAGATTTAAATAGCATGAAGAATCCAGTGTGCATGGCAACTATAGGATTGGAATTCTTAAACGTAGGTTTTCAGGATTTGTACATGATCCAGAACCACCTTCCCAGACTGGCCTGCTGTCATATTTCTAAGTGAACAAGAAAATGTAAAATGAGTTTTTACTGATTAAAATCTGCATGCAGATGAATCATTATCTGCATATAATTGTGTTCTCTGTGTAGAAATAAGTCTCATGAAACAGGTTTGCATTTAAGACAGCACTGCAAAGATTTAACGGATTTTGGGACCTGAGTCCATTCTTTAAGGGAATGATCCACAATGTCTGTTATGTTACTCAGCATAAGGATGTTACTGCCCCAAGTTATAGATACACAAATGTCATAAGTGATGCATCAGATCATGATGGTGATGACTCATTAGTATATTACTGTCAGGCTTAGTGGATGACAAAGGACCCAAATGAAGGACAGGAAAGCAGAACCAGCTGAAAGCTTAACAACAAAAAGAAAAGAAAAACATGTATGAAAGCGCCCACTTCTCCCCCCCAAAAAAAAGCCAGACATGAAGCAAGGGACAGCGATGAGAAAGTGACACTGAGCAACGGGAGTATTTATACTGAGAAACTAACAACCAGCAGGCAGGTGGAGTTAGTTTGTTAAATCAGTCCAGGTGTGCAGGGTAAGCAGAAAGTTTGGACTGAAATCTAACAAACTAAGTGAAACTAATTCATAAAACCTGAAATCTTAATGACAAAGAAACACAACAGAACCAAAAACCTACAAACCACAACAGGACACGGACAGGTGTCAGAGTGGGCGGAGTCTCTTTATGAGAAACCTTTGTCTTATGTTGATATGATGCAGGTCATTTTTCAGTAACTTTTACCATTTATTCATTTATAGCAAAGGACATAAATTTAGCAGTAACTTCCATGTTCATATAAAACAAGTGAGGAGCTGGAAATGTGTTGCAGGTTTGCTGCAGGTGCTTCTGCGTCGCCGGCCATCTGTCAGTACAGTCCTTGAAGGGTTAAAGTGTATTCTCCATCCATGTGATTTCTTGCATTCAGGCTACTTATGTATTTGTACTGAGAAACAGTTTCACATTTTGGGAGATTTGTAATGTTACAGAAAACAGGTGTCTTGTAGAACATCTCAGGCAGCAGGTCAGAAACAGCTGAGATATCAGAGCATTCCTTACAGATGGAAAGGAGCTACGCTCTGTGAGGGCTGCTCCGGTAATCAGCTCAATCAGTGAAGTATGTTATCATAAAATCGTCTCATTAACTTCAGCACAAACTTTTTTAAAAGTAACTTTACATCTTAGATTTAGAGAATCCAGAGCAAGAGGCAGGAACAATACTAAACCCCACAGTGCACCTAATGCCCCAAAAAGCCCCTCCTGGTGGCAAACATTAGTGATTTAGAGTCGATCAATGTAGCCGGTGGGATGAACACATGATGGAGTGGCAGGTACCTTCTCTGGTTCATCACACACCAAACAAAGTGTGGTGTTCTGGAAGGGAATTTTATAAAATAAGGATTTTTACTGAAACTCCTTTTGCTTTAATAGCTTATTTATAGCAGGATAAAGTCAACAAAGATACATTTTCTTTATTGTTGATCTAATCATAATTGGACATGTTCGTATTTATTTTTTGAGCCGAGGTGCAAAAGACATGAAAGCATGAACACCACAGAATTTTAGACTTCAAAGTTCAGTTGTGCACAGCTTCTGCATTACTATTCAGCCCACATAACCAGTACACTCCCTTTTTCAAAGAATTACACTCTCTGCATCAACCTTTCATTAAATATACATAAATCCAACATGGTTTAATAAAGTGGACTACAGTGACTCTGCTGTAAAATGCAGACTGATAAATACTCAATCTATATGTAAATATAAGGCATACTGGCAAAAGAAAAAAACTCAAAATGCAGGGAAAATATATTAACTACCCAATTTGATCAGAGTCCCAAGAGCTGAAGTCTTGATTCTAATGGAATCTAAGGAGGGGTGAGTTTTAGAGCTGTGCCAGGGAGGTGATGGCATGCCAGGAGTCGCCTATCTGAGAGGCCCATGGATAACAGAACGGACCTGAAAGATTACTCTCTGAGTGGAAATGGAAACATTGCATTTGGAGAGCTTAGCAGCTTTTCTGCACTTCCACATTCACAGAAAAAAAGGAGAAAGTTACGCTTTACATCAGCTTGAAAACAACTTTTCCATTTGGAGTCCCTGAAGTCCCTTCAGAAATGATGGTTTTCCAGCTGCATGATGGCAGCTTGAAGTAGTTTTAGTACATTTTAGAATTAACTAGACAAGAAACCACTGTGGTCTCAGATATTGTACACTGCCTGGCCAAACAACGAGGTCACCCACTCTAACATCTGGTTGAACCTCCTTTATCTCTGATTCCAGCAGCTTCTCTGTGGCATCGTCTCTAGAAGCTTCTGCAACGTCACCACATGTATTTCCATCCAGTGTTGCATCAATTTTTCTCCAAGATCTTGTATTGATGATGGAGAGTCCGACCACTGCACAAAGCCTTCTCCAGCACATCCCAGAGATCCTCCATGGGGTTCAGGTCTGGACTCTGTGGTGGCCGATCCATGTGTGAACATGATGTCTCCTGTTCCCTGAACCACTCTTTCACAATCCCATGAATCCTGGCACTGTGTCATCAGGGAAGATGGAATAACCTGCTCATTCAGTAGCAACCCCAGATCATAGACTGCCCCCACAGGCATGATGGCTGCATCCCTTCATCCTCCTCTCTTCTTTCCCTGATGCTCCACCACTCTGGAACAGGGTAGACCTGGACTCATCAGACCACATGACCTTCTTCCATGGCTCCAGAGTCCAGTCTTTATGCTCCCTAGCAACCTGAAGCCTTTTTCTCCGGTTAGCTTCACTGGTTAGTGGTTTTCTTCTGACTCAACAGCTGTTCAGTCCCTTGAGTTCCTTCACATTGTTCATGAGGAAACGTTCTAACTTTCACTATTAAACATGGTCCTGAGTTCTACTGCTGTTTTTCTTCCATCTGGTTCCACCACCGATCACCATCATTCAGGATGTTTTTCTGACCACGTTTCTCCCTGGAAGACGATGGTTCCCACCATCCTTCCAGTTTTTAATAATGTGTTGGACAGTTCTGAACCCAGTTTTTTAGTTTCTGCTTCTCCTGAGATGTTTTCTTTGCTTGATGCCAATAGGATGGTTGTAAATTGTAATTATTAATTATGGGTGAAGGGGTAGGAATAAAAAAGTTTTACTTCTCCCTACCCCTTTTCGGACATGTCAGTTGTTTAATTATATTGTTAGATGTCTATATGTGTGTTTTAGTGAAATGAATTTGAACTGTCTAAATTAAAAATGAACATAGTTCAGACATGAGAAGCTGCTCGTTGCATCAGTTGGGGTGAAATAGCTGCGGCAGGATGATGATCACCCTGCAGGAATGATCCGATAGAAGGCTCCGACCTGTTAGCTTAGTTAAATTAGTGGCCACTTTGTTTTTGGCCAGGCAGTGTAGATAATTAGTAAAAGTAGATAATCAGAAAAAACTAACACTCAGAAAACAGACAGGTTTTTTTAGTTTATTATGTTTGTAAACCAAATCTAAAAAAATCTTTCAAAAAGTCACGTAAATCAGACAACAGGTTTTAATTTTTTTTTCTTTTAATTGCTGAGTTTGCGTATAAATGCTGGACCAGACAGAACAGAAGAGAAAAGTAGAGGAAGATGGAAAAGATGAAAACAGCTACAACCACTATGCCATAACCCCCCCCCCCCCCCCCCCCCCCCCCCCCCCCCAAAAAAAAATCCACTGCTAAAGAACCAGAAAACATCCTCTGTAAGAAAAACAGCTGATAATTATAAAGATCACCTGTATGAGACAAACTGTGAAACTCGTGTGTGCGCATGCCATCGTTTCCGTGACGTCACATTGACCGGCTTTCTTTGGACTGCAGTTCCTGATTATCCTCAGTTTATGAGCTATTCAGAGTAGATGAGCAGACATTAGCCGCTCACAGCAGGACTCAGACAGAGTTGCTAGCCTCTGTTGCTTCTCTTTTTACTCTGTGAGGTGTTATTGTCAGCTTCACAACATCCGTGTGAGACATTACAGTTGGCGAGCCTGTGTTTACGTGAAGAACCAGTGAGCTGGAGTTACTCTTGCAGCCCTGTGTGCAGCACTCTTATTGGAAATTAGATACTTTTTTTCTTGCACTAATATGCCAGGAATTATTGGGGGTTGTTGACCAGTCTAAAAAGGGTTTTAGCAGCACTTAACAAGTTCAGGTGACTAAAACACCACTTTGCTAAAAAGCTTGGTGAATTGTTGAACATGGCTAACATTATAATATTATAAGAATTAACATTGTTAGCACAGCCATGGATGTGCCCGGCCTGACACGGGAAGGCTATACAGCAGATCATTCAAACATGCTGGAATATTAGTGATGCTGAAGTGTCTGCAGCCCCCAAAGGAGACTAAAGGAGGAAGTCCACCCCAGCCACAGTCTACGCCAGCAGACCTCTGAGCTGTGAAACCACTAAATCCACAACAGTAGGCCCACTTTATGTTTGCTGACTTCACAAATAGTTATGGTTGTGCAGGTCATTACCTTGATCCCAGTTCTTTTACCAACCAACAGATCTTGAAGCAATGATAAAAAGTGATAAAAAGCATCTAATTTGACTCATTTGAACAAGGCTGCTTTTACACAGTTAAACTAGAAATCAGTTAAATATACTTTCTTGTGTATCTGCATAAATATATATCAATTACTGGCAAGTACAAACCAGCTAAGAGGAGGAATGAATTAGTCAACCGAGCCCCATTAAACTGGCTTATTAGAGGGTGTGTGCATGCAGCCATCTGTCTTTTACAGGGTGTAGAGCACTGAGGAATGGTGATGTGTACCATGCAGCTCTTTATGAATCATGTGACATTCCACACATAGTGATTAGTGCCAAATTAGGGTCCACACAGGGAACTGAAATAAGTGCTTGCAGATGCCTGTCAATCCCAGCATCTAATCCCCGACACTCCCGTTTAACCACTTTGGAACACATTATTTCTGTACTATAAAAAAACTTTAGATCCACAAACAAATTAGCCCACAGCTATAGCTTAAAGGAGAAAAAAGTTGGAATAGTATTTAATAAAGCAATAAATAAATAAATAACCACATTTTTTAAATTCATTTTATTACAGACAGAATTAGAAGTCTGATATGAGAAAACAACAATTTTTTTTTTAAATCTGAATATAATGAGACTTCAGATGTTTCATCAACTTCATTTTATTCCTATACATCCAGTTTCTGGCGCTATTTTAGCTAGTAACAAGAGGAATGCAAGCGATTATGATTTGTAGTATAAAAGCAGCATCACTGGAGCAAAGATGGGCAGAACTGGACACCGGTGATCTGTGATGCATCAGATGGTTCTTCATCAACAGCTGACATGACCACACGGGCAGCGGGTTGCTGTGGGAAATCTTTGCCAAGCATAGCTGCACAGATGCAGCCACAAATCAGCGACTTTGGGCTTTCAGGTCATTTCACTCAACATCTGGCACCATGTTGGTTGTGCTGCCTCATATGGGATTATTTTTTGTAAGAAAATGTTCCTCTTGCAGAACTTTGACATTCCAGGTAACTGGGGACAAATTTGTTTACCTTTCGTGTCATCAGTGGACAAAAAAGTCCCGTCCCAATAAAGTGCTATTAAAAACAGCAGAATTTTTTTCCAATTTCTTTCTCAGATGTTTCAATCGTCTTCAATGATCACTTTGATTGTGAGGATTGGTTGTGGTTTTAAAAACTAAAATAATTCAAAATAATGTGCAAAATAAATGTTCTTATTAAACTTGTTGCTGGTTTAAAAATGTTTCAAAGAAAGTGGGAGGTAGAATTATTAGTGGTTTAAAAAGGTTTTTCCATTGAGAAGGATGCTGCAGGCTTATAATGGTACCATATCATGACAACCATCAAAATAACTAACTTAGCTAGTTTTCTATAAAAACAATAAAAACTGATGTTGGGAAATGCATGATTTTATTGTTTTATCATCAAGAGACTAATAATGTGGTTTTAATGGGACTTTTTTGTCCCCTATGACCTGAAAAGGAACTAAATCATTAATCTGACCCTGCTGAAAGAAATTGGAATTAAGAATGCAAGAAAATCAGTTTAGTTACTAATTTTTAGTTTTAGGATTGATTTAACCATAAAAAACATTCAAAATCTATTATATGGAAAAATATTTAATCAAATAAACCATTTATTTGTTTGTTGTATCATTAAAAATTTGACTTTTGTTAGAAATTTGATGTTTAAAGGGTTAAAATTTATCTGAATAATTAGATATTTGTTTTTTTGTTGGGACTATAGTTGATTGAAATATCTGACAATAAAAAAGTGGAAATAATATTATTTTGACATTTTTCATAACAATTTTTGGGACTTTTGTTTTCCTCAGATGACCTGAATTATCGCCGCCTATGAGGGTTCAACTTTACTGTGCAAAAAATAAACCTAATGTCAACCTTGTCCAGAGGTGACGTCAACTTTTCTGGGATGGACCTCACAGTGGAAGAGTGTTGTTAGACCATTCGGGTTCTGGGCTAGATGAAAAGGACCATGCAGACAGCTGTCAGTCTAAAAGTCGGACGCTGTGATTCAATGAGGTTATAATTGAAATTTTATTACATATGCTGCCTTCGAGACGATTTCTTTATCCATGACCATGACTTGCACACATTACAAAGGCATGCCTGCAGATAAGAGGGTGCAGATACTGGTCTGACCCATATGAAGTCCTGATAATCACTGCATGGAATATATCTGCAGGAAGAACACAACATGCTTCATCGCATGATGCGAGAAGTAAAAGCAACATTCTAGAATGCGCCGCTAGGTGGCAGCAGCAATTGTAGTAGCTCTGTTTTTAACTTGTGATTTTTTGCAATATAGCCGTCTTTTTTAAGACATCAGCTGTCAATCTGTGTCTGTTCGGGTAGATTTTTTCGCGCTGGTCAGAGGCTGTGCTATACGGGAGATTTTTCTGAATATTTTTTCTTTTTTGCAAGACTTGTTATTGTGAGTCTCTATGGCAACGAGACTTGTTTACCATCGGGATCAACTGATAAAACTCTCCAAACTCAAGATTATCAGTGAAACAACACTTCAAATCCCAACGGAGTTGAAAAGAAAGAGAAGAGGATGCAGGGCAGGAGCGAGGCAGAGAGAAAAACGGTGGCGATTCAAACCGTTTCTTCCAACGGTTGTTATGGGAAACGTGAGATCGCTAGCTAACAAAATTGATGAACTTCAGGTGCTAACCAGGTCTCTTAAAGAATACAGAGAGTGCAGTATTATGTGCTTCACCGAGACATGGCTGCATGAACACATCCCAGACTGTAATGCGTCTGTACACGGCTTCAGGACGGTCCGAGCAGACCGCAATAAACAACTCAGCGGGAAGCTGAAGGGAGGTGGAATTGCGGTGCTGGTAAACCAGCGCTGGTGTCATCCTGAACATGTCACTGTTAAAGAGAAGATCTGCAAAAGAGACATTGAACTGCTAGCTGTGAGTCTCCGCCCGTATTATTTACCCAGAGAGTTCACATGCGTTATTCTGGTAGCGGTATATATATTACCTGGTACCGCTCCAGACGCAGCCTGTGATGTCATTAACTCTGTAGTGGCCAGGCTTCAAACACAACATCCAAACGCATTTGTGGCGATCTCTGGAGATTTTAACAACATCTCCCTCTCTGCAACTCTACCAACTTTCCAACAGTTTGTCAGCTGCTCCACCAGAGAAAACAAAACGTTGGACTTATTTTATGCAAATATTAAAAATGCATACAGCTCCTTTGCCCTGCCACCTTTAGGAAGATCAGACCATAACCTAGTTCTTCTCTCCTCCTCCTACAAGCCCATCGTTCAGCAACAACCAGTCATTAGAAAGGCTATTAGAACCTGGTCTAATGAAGCTGAAGATGCTCTGAGAGGATGCTTCGAGGCTACAGACTGGAACGTCCTATGTGAACCTCATGGAGATGACATCAATGCCTTGACTGAGTGTGTGACAGATTATATTAACTTCTGTGTGGACAGCACCGTTCCAACAAGAACAGTGAGGTGCTTCCCCAATAACAAACCCTGGATCACCAGTGACCTGAAAAAGCTGCTGAACATCAAAAAGAAAGCTTTTAGGGATGGAGACAGGGAGTTATTGAAGTCCACACAAAAACATTTTAAAACACAAATGAAGAAGTGCAAGGAGGACTACAGGAAGAAGTTGGAAAGTAAGCTTCAGAAAAACAATGTGAGGGATGTGTGGTCAGGAATGAAGAAGATCACTGGCTTCGGGATAAAGGAGGATCAGACTGATGGAGGTCTGGACAGAGCGAATGAACTGAACATGTTCTTCAATAGGTTTAGCTCACCTCCTGCTTCAACCCCAACTAGCCACACACCCTCCATGAGCCCACAGCTTTCCTGTCACACCTCCACTCTGTCACCCTGCAGCTCAGTCAAGGACCTGGACACAACCTCATCTCCCTCCACATCAGGACTTCCTGAAACCTCCTCTGCCTCCACCTCCACTCTGTCTGTCTCCTGTAACCAAGTCATGCAACAACTGGTGAAACTGAACCAGAACAAGGCTGCAGGTCCAGATGGTGTCAGTCCCAGAGTTCTCAAGACCTGCTCAAAACAGCTATGTCCGATTCTCCAGCACCTGTTCAACACCAGCCTGAGCCAGAGAAGAATCCCGGTGCTGTGGAAAACATCCTGCCTTGTTCCAGTGCCTAAAAAACCACAACCAGCTGAACCAAAAGACTACAGACCAGTCGCCCTGACATCTCACGTCATGAAAGTCCTGGAGAGACTCTTACTGGCTCACCTCAGCAAGCAGGTGAACACCTTTCAGGACCCACTACAGTTTGCATACCGTAATGGGCTTGGGGTTGAAGATGCCATCATATACCTGCTTCAGAGAGCCCACTCTCATCTGGACCAGTCAGGCAGCACTTTGAGGGTCATGTTCTTTGATTTCTCAAGTGCTTTTAATACGATTCAGCCTGCTCTGCTGTGGAGAAGCTGCAGAAATTCCAGGTGGATCCCTCCACAACCACCTGGATTTACGACTACCTCACAAACAGACCACAGTTTGTGAGACTGAAAGGTTGTGTGTCTGAGATGGTGGTCAGCTGCACTGGAACACCACAAGGGACTGTACTTTCACCATTTCTATTCACGCTGTACACCTCAGACTTCCAGTACAACTCTGAGTTCTGTCATCTGCAGAAATACTCTGATGACTCAGCAGTTGTTGGGTGTATCAGTGATGGACAAGAAGCAGAGTACAGAGAACTGGTCGGTCAGTTTGTGAAATGGTGCGGTGACAATCATCTCATCTTGAATACCAAGAAAACAAAGGAGATGATTGTTGACTTCAGGAGGAACAAGAACACACATAGAAGTGTTTCCATCATGGGAGAGGAGGTGGAGGTGGTGGAGGAATACAAGTACCTTGGAGTTCAGCTGGACAACAGACTTGAGTGGAAAAGCAACACTGAGTACATTTACAAGAAAGGTCAGAGCAGACTCTACTTCTTAAGGAAGCTGAGATCTTTTAACGTCTGCACCAAAATGTTGCAAATGTTCTACAGGTCTGTTGTTGAAAGTGCAATCAGCTTTGCAGCAATCTGCTGGGGCAGCGGCATCAGAACCAGAGACTTGAAAAGAATTAACAAACTGATCAAGAAAGCCGGTTCTGTGCTTGGAGTAACTCTGGAGCCGCTGGAGTTGATCATCAAAAAAAGAATTCTGTACAAGCTGAAGAAGATAATGGAAGATCCTTCACACCCTCTACACAACGCCGTGACGAAACAACAGAGTGTGTTCAGTGGGAGGCTTGTTCAAGTCCGATGCAAGACAGAGAGATACAGAAGATCCTTCCTTCCAGCAGCTATCAGGCTGAAGAACAAAGCCCTTAATTAATTAATGTGATTGTTTTACTAAAAAATTACTACTACTACAATATTGAATTTCCCTTTGGGATTAATAAAGTATTTTTCATTCATTCATTACTAAGGGGTAAAATCATTCTTGTCCCAACGTTTTCTGAATGTGCAGCAGAACCAATGTTCAAGCTAAGCATTCACACAAAATAAAAAGTCACCACTCATCTGCTGCTGGTGCACCGAGAACTGAGGGCTGCAAGTTAATAAAAGATGTGAAATTATGTCTTAAAAGTCCCATATTATACATTTTTAACAACTTCATACGGGTGCCAGAGGTCCAACAACACTGTTTTTAAAGTGTTTTACCCCAAATTCAGCCTTGGTTCTTAATTTAAGCCGCTCCAGACGTGGCTCTAATGACAACAGGCTGTTTCTGTGTCTGAACCTTTAAAAGTTCATGAGCGGCGCCTGGCCACGCCCCTCGCTGGGAGAGGATCCGGCTTTCGCTGGCGCCTGGCCACGCCCCTCGCTGGGAGAGGATCCGGCTTTCGCTGGCGTCTGGCCACGCCCCTCGTTGGGAGAGGATCCAGCTTTCGCTGGCGCCTGGCCACGCCCCTCATTGGGAGAGGATCCGGCTTTCGCTGGCGCCTGGCCACGCCCCTCATTGGGAGAGGATCCGGCTTTCGCTGGCGCCTGGCCATGCCCCTCGCTGGGAGAGGATCCGGCTGGCGCCCACTCTGTGACTTCAGAGAGCAGGATCAGCTAGCCGGGCAGGGCGGGTCAAGGGCAGCATCCACTACCGGTGGTGGTTATTTCCCTTTTTGAGGTCACAAAGGGAAAAATCTCAGACTCGCCTGTTTGAGCACACATTCCCTAAAAAGTGGAGCAAGTTACAGAATTTTCTCATTTTTTGGCCTCATACACAGAGGACACACGAATGTTAGAAAACCTTTAGAAAGATTGCATAATACGGGACCTTTAAGCTGAACTGATTTTGTTTTCATGCTGTAAATCCTGAAATTCTCTGCTGAATTTGAGATTTATTAAGCTGCCAGTGAAAGGTGCTGTAAATCAGACGAGAAGACCTTCCGAGCCACGTGTTCTCCGCTCAGGGATTCAGAAAGATGCTCTCTGGGTGCACTGCTAACGTACCGTTTAAACGTTATGAGCTCAAACTCAGGACGCTGGATGGGAACTAAATATTATTACAAGCTTGCTTAGGAGAGATAAAACAGTTTATAATGACACGGCCAAAGCGAGGGAGGAAATAGGGAATGGGCCTGAGACTTCTGCTTACATGCTAACAGACACAGAGGATGTGTTAAGCCAAGTTTAAGTAGGGAGAAAGCCACGTGGGAAATTATTCATTTATTCATAGGAGCTCATGTAAATGTGACAAACTGTCATCCTTTGGCCAGACTGACTGGTTTAGGCGGTAGGTGTTAAACACCTTGAATTACATAATGAGTGTGTCTGTAATGGAGTACAACTAGTGCATCACACCTTTAGGTCGACTCCATGACCTCTTCTCTGCAGAAAGGCCTGTGGCAGGTTTGTAACCACCATTTAATCCCTCACAGTCGCTGTGGTTGTAAACCACATTCAAGGACCCACAATAAAGTTCCCACACGGATGCATGCGTGCTCCGTTCTCCGCTGACCTCTGGAATTCATCAGGCAGCATCTGTCCACACCCGCTACCTACCGCCCAGGCAAACAATAAAAGCCGGCAGCTGCTCAATAAATGCTGCGCTTAAGAAATCAGATTAATTAAGGTGTTTCTGCTGGAACAGCTCTCCTTGGTCCCTAGCTGGTGACGCATTATTTTACATTTTGATGCATGATTGCTGTTTCTCTGCAAAAAAACGTCGAGGTGTTAAAATGTTCTTACAGGATCTGTACGTCAGTTCCTAAACCGTGTCGGTCGCTTATATTTACCACCTTTTCTGGGCATTAGAGGACAAATAAAATAAAAAAAAACTGCCATAAAAATATTATACAGATTAATATTTCCATCAACTTTTCCCTCAGATGTGTCAGACAACTTCGGTCCCGGTTAAAACTACCAAATATGTCATCATTCTAATGTCCATTTAAACCCAATGCAACAAGACGATATCACCATTACAGAAAAACATTAAAAATGAGTTACTTTCCAAAGAATACGTTTTTTTAAAATCAGTTGGTAAAAAGAAAAAAATCTTGAACTTTAAATAAAATCTTAACATGTTTTATGTGGACAAAGTAAAGAATGGATGAGGTATCATGTGATCAAACTGGCATTTAAAGAGTTAAAATAATAAAAATAATGAAATTTTATATTTTCAATTAGGAGTGAAGTTGATTTAGTGATTTGAGCAAGAAAAAAATCAATAATCTAAATAAAAAAATAAAATAAATAATCTGTTTTTGTTCTTTAAAACCAGTCGGTAAAGACCTGCAGCACCTCGGCTGGTTAGATATTTGTGTAAACAAGCAGCTGAACAGGTGGAGCTGATAAAGTGTAAACTGTTGGGGAAAGTGATGTTATTTTTAAGCGACATCCTGCTCAACATACACAAACTTTCTTGTATTTTTTTCAGTAAAAACTCTGCAGGAGGAGGAGATGCTCTAAAGGAGAGCATTACATTTAAACCTGGGAGCTTAGCGCTCCTTTACCACCATCTTCACAAAGTCTTCTGCTGCCATCTAGTGGTGAAACATCAGACTGACAATTTACCACACAAAACACTGGACAGCCTTGAAACCCTTAAAAATAAAAACAAATTTATTAGCAATCACAGGGAGAGAATCCATGACATCTACAGGAGCATCTGTTCCAATAAAAATGCTAACGTCTTATTTACAAAGTCTGCAACTGAATGTGAACTAGCCGAGCACATGCACATACAAATTGCAAATAGGCTATAATATTACACAGGTAACAAAAGCTTTCTGCAGAAGGACTCGCAGTCGCTCAAATAAACAGCCCCCCACTGCTGCTGTGGTCCCAACTATAGACATTCACAATCAGGACCATCATCAGCAGACGTGTAGACGCCGCCATGAAACGCAGAAGCTGTGTAGGGGCAATTCTACCAAAGATACACAAAAGAAAAAATATAAATACGTGAGCAGATCAGTGGCTGAACCTATCAGAAGACATTTTCAGAGGAGATGGAGGTGTTGTTGGACTGCTAAGGCTTTCACAAGAAGATATCAGGGTACAGAAGGAGCTGCGACATCGAGCATCCAATGCTTTTCATCCTCTGATGTCTGGAAGTCCAGAACAAACACTGGCCTTCTGTTATCCAACGCCCGGGCGAACAGCGTTCAGGCTCTTCTTTAAAAAGAAAACCTTTAACAACCTGAGAGCCGCAAGCACGCTGCAAAGCTACAGAACAGTTGAAGGCTACAAGTGAAACAGCATTCAAATGAGCGGGCAACCAAACGTTTTCTCACATTTCTCATCATTTCATTCCTCATTCTTCCTGGACTTTTCTCAGACATCATAATGTGTTTATGTGATTACAAACATAAAATGAGATTGTCGACGAGCGGTGTTAAGTGTAATCAAGGGATCTACGCTGCGTCTGAGTTAGACGCTGCATTGGGCAATAACCTGTCTGATTGTAGCCGAAGGCACTTAAAATTTTCTTAAGATTTTTGCCTCTGACACAACTGCTCCAAAAGAAAGAAAAACATCTCATTTTTCATTTTTCAGTTTCATATGTAAACTTGGGTTCAAGTCACTGGATAACTGAGAAACTTTCATGTGCCGGCAGATAAAATGCAGGCTACGTTGCTAAGAGATTATCAGGACTTAAAAGGCATTAGCAAAAGCAACCATCGGCATTTGACAAACAACCGTTCTACAGTACAACCACACAATGTCACACGAACACCGAATGCTGATGGGCAACACAGCAGATGTTTGATGGCGGGATAGAGGAGCACCGACCAACTGGATTCAGGGAACAGTAAGCTGTAATACCAGTAAGATTCCTGGAAACCATGAGAAGAAAAAGGAAACCTTCATGATGTACACAGATGCAGAGCATGTCCATAATGGCTAGTGATAAGGCAAGGCGAGTATGGACAGTCCACCCTCTGGCCCAGTAGTGTTGCACGGGGTTACACGGCGATGGTGGCGTACTGGGTGGTGCGGGTGGTGCAGGTAGTGATGGTAGTGAGCAGAGAGAGCCAGTGGAAGGGACCCATGACCGTAGCGGGGCTGAGGCCAGAGCTGTGACCGGGGGAGGGGGGTGAGGGCGGTCCTTCAGCTTCTCCGTGACTTTGAATGCTGGATGAGCCACTGCAGTGTGATGTCTGGAGGAGGGATGTGGAACACGTTAAAGTCCTTTCTGTCGCTCCTACGGGTTCAAATATTCAACATGTGCGTGCTCTAAGGATGGCCGCAGAATTATTCACCCATGCTTCCAACACCCCCACCCCCACCCGGCTAACACCATGATGCCTCTTGCTAACCTTAGTCCCCCAGCAGCCGGGCGCTCTGGCTGTGGTCTACACAACAGCACCGTGGCCTGTTTATGGAGCGCTATGCTGGTCCGGCTTTGCATCACTGCTGAAAAAATAAATCTGAATGGTTCTTCTGTTTCTACATCAGTTGGTAAACATCTTGGTAAATTGACGCCACCTTGTGGTGGTCATAATACACTACTACTACTACTACTACTACAAGTTGGATTACTACCATTACAACCAGGTGCTGGTTAAGCCAAAAATATTCCCATAGCAAGACAACAGAAGCATAAACTATTTAGAAATCTTTCCATATCCCTCAGGTGCAGGCGGCTGGATGCTTGATCACCTGAAGTTATGTGGTGACTCAGACAGCTGCAGAGCTCTGCAGTAATCCCGTCTGACTCCACATCCGTGCGGGTAATGTGAACTTATTCTGTAATCGAGTGTTTTGTGAAAACAGATGCCCATGCTTCAGATTAAGCAAACATTAGCAGTTTGTAATGTTTATGCCTCAAATACACACATCAGGAAAGTGATGACTGAGGCACTGCCAGACCAGGAGAGGTGAGCTAATGAAACTGCAGCTCCTGTGATTGATGTCTTTCTGAAAATGTGCAGACATGTACTTTGACATCGTAACATGTGATTTAGATATTACAGCCTCTCCGTCTACACTGACGATGCCGCCTCCTCATCCTCTGCTGGGAGTGATGCACATTCTCCTCGAGTGGTTTGGTCTTTACTGCTCATCACTAGTGGAAGTTACGGTTCTATTTGATTTCTTTTATTGGTTTTACGGTTTGTTTTTAAAGCACTTGTTATTGCTTCCTGCACCCCGCACTTTGTCTTCTACATGAAATGTGACGTACAGATAAACTTCCCTTGCCTTATAAAGTGTCGGCTGTTTTCTCTACCAAGGGAATTTCTAGTTGTAGTTTACATCTTTAAGGTTATGCATTTAGTTCTACTTTAAGGAAGGCGCTGCACTGGCATCATGCTCTCATGTAGCCCCGCCTCTCAGGTAAGGTTACGGTTGGTTGTGGGACTGCAGCGAGATTACAGTTTAGAGACCATATCTTCAGCCTGACCTGCACCCGTAGGTGGAAACGGGGCTTTAGAGGCGGATTCTCCACCCAGACTGGAGCAACCCTCTATCTGAACCCCTGAATGTGCCGAGTCCAGGGACCACCGTGTGGGAAAACAAGCGAAGATTAGGCATCTTTCTAGAACGATGTACATTAACAAGCTGGTGGAAATAAACAGATACGATGGACAAACTCAGCTCTGTTGTATGGAACTAACTTTGGAGGGATATTTCCTCATTAATGGTAATAAAAAATAAGATTAATGTTGAAATTCTTCCTTATTTTGACCTGATGCAGCTGTTTTCATTGACCATCCATACAGTCTTACACTAACGCTCTAAAACTATAAATCAAGATTGAAAAAAGTTTTGTCCTGTTATTTAATAAGCTTTTATATTTTGAAATGTGTAATAAGAAGGTTGAGTGGCTATAATCTGGTGCATGATGGGAAACATGCTCAGCTGGACTTTATTGGTGAAAAGTTTTGATGCTGAATTGTTTTTAGATTTCCAGAGACGGAGTGACCTGCTGTCGCTGGGAGAAAATGGAAAACTTACTTATATTCTGTTTCTATTTACAGTCCGGAGAAGAGGATCAGGAAGGGAACAAAACAGCAGAAGAAGAAAGAAGACGAGGACAACTGTAGAAATAGTGCGAGCTAATGTTGGGCGGCTGGAAACAACTTCAGGGACATGAACGCTGAACTCAGCACTGCCCACTAGTGGAGGACCTGACTTAACCACGGCATGAAGGTACGAGGACGGCGACGCTTGAAATGGACGTCACTATTTACATACGTAAGGAGCAGAAATGGGCCTTTAGTGGTCGAAGCCACTTCCCTCAAAAAATACTTTTACATATTAGGAAGAACCATCTTGTTTTAAGATCTTTTCTCTCAAAGTGAAGAAACAAGCCTGAAAAGAAGCATCAACAGGCTGGTTTAGAAAGTTTTTCACAACCTGTTTTAAGATGTTTCTCACTCATCTAAAGTCTAGATTTTTATTCTTCTTTCAGGAAATCTTAGCGGGTGTCAGTTTTGTACTGCATGGACAGATCATTTCACTTGATTAAAGTCTGAATCTTCTCAATTCCAGCGTTTTGTACTCTGCTCATGTTTGAAGTCTTTTCATTTGCAGGATCCATCCTCGTTTTTACCCAACAAACGTTTGTCTGATATTTACCTATGTTGTCTTTCTCTTTGCAGGAGACAGAGTAGCAGCAGATCTCTCGGTCCTGAATGGCTGAAAGGTTCCTGCAAACAGAAATGACACAAAAACTAAAGCTCATCTGTGGACACAGCCATTACATCAGTCACTGATGAGCTAGTGTGCTGCCCCTGTCTGTTCCTCCGGGTGGAATGAGATTTAATACACAGGAATTATTCCTCACATCTTTTCAATAAGCTGCTTCTCATCGAGTGCGTTGGGTAAGTCTCGTTTGTTGCCGAGTACTAGAACC
This sequence comes from Melanotaenia boesemani, assembly GCF_017639745.1. Classification (NCBI taxonomy): domain Eukaryota; kingdom Metazoa; phylum Chordata; class Actinopteri; order Atheriniformes; family Melanotaeniidae; genus Melanotaenia; species Melanotaenia boesemani. The sequence continues at coordinate 39,527,307 of NC_055684.1, forward strand.
TGTAAAATGAGAGAAGAGAATGGGGGTGTTGATCAATATCTGGCACAGAAAAGCAGCAGAGTTCACACAGCTGGACCTCATCCAGAATGCTTCAAGTTTAAAGACTAAATAAACTGTGTGGTGTCACGTCGCAGCAGGAAGAAGGCTACACGTCAGACACCAACTCAATTATCCCGGCTAATCATTTAAAAAACTAAGATAAAGGCTTTGTTCGGGTTTAAATGACCACATCTAAACGTGGTTAAAACTGAGTCACAGCAACTGATGGGCAGCGGTGAGTCATGTTTTTAAATTCAATCACTGCTTGTGGCTGGAGTCAAACGCTCCAACAAGTCACCATCACAGATGAACTCTTACAGGAATTCCTTGTAGTTGTGGTTTGTCTAAAAGGTTGTGCAGCTCGTTTCTGGAAGCTTCAATTTTTTCTCGATCTGCTGCATCCACCATGTAACTACACAGAAACAGAAAGGAAAAAAGAAAAAGATTCTATTTAAGGGGATTTTTGAATAAGAAAATCACTTTCAAATATTAATGAGCAGCTTCTGCGACACTTTTTCAGCATCCAGCTGTAGGAGCAGTGAATCGTCGACACTTACACAATAGCATTCACTCCTCGACAGTAGCGCTCCCACATGCTTCTGAAGCGGGGTTGTCCACCTATGTCCCATATCTGAGGACCGAAGGCAAAAAGCCAAATCAGAGGTGCAACGGACATGTTGTAAGAGTCACCGCGTCACTGCAGGATAGTCTGAGCTGGGTGTTCCTGCCTTACCTTTATCGTCACGTTGCCTTTAGTGACCTTCCGCATGTTGAAACCGACTGTGGGGATCATGTCTTCACTGAACTGTCCTGACTACACAAGACAAACACATCACAAAAGGCAGCACATCAGTGAAAGCACCAGTCTGGATCTTTCTGATCCAGAAGCCACATGAGAGGCATTTTGGACATACATGAATAAACTAGGAAAAGATTTGGTTACTACAGTCATTTTTTCCATGCTGAATTTGAACATTTGCCCTTTGACTCCATGAATCATGATGAGATGATCTTATTAATGTGTCATTAAGCAGTCCAGGTCCCAAGCACTCTAAATGTGGACATACAGTCAATATTTAGTACAATAACAGAAGGCTTGTTAAAGTGCCGAGCGTGTGCCGTAAGTTTAAAATCAGAGAAAAATCAATATGTTTGCTGACAATCCTTAGAGGCCAATGACTAATAGAAGTCTTGGACACACAGACTTCTGCAGGGCAAACACAGTACTTTCCCCAGCGATGTCTTTATGCAGACATCTTCAGCCTTCTGCTTGTTGTGGAGCCTTTCTTTGGCCTCATCTTCAGTTAATCAGCTCACACAGAGATAAGACAACTCAGAATGTCTAAGATATCTTCGTTTTACATTTAGGACTGTCATCAGTCATCGAGCCGATAAGTTTTGGATGTGTTTGCTTGATTTTCAGCTAACTTCAGCGTTAATCTGGTTTCCTACATTGTTGATGTGTGTGCTTTATTGTCTATATTTATATGTGCTTTTGTTTTTAGGCACTCAAAAGACATTTAATGTTTTTACAAAGTTTTAGAACCACGTGAGTGCCAACAGAGGATAATGAATGTTAAACCAGTAATAGATTCTGCATACCACTTATAATACTTAATAACCTGTTTATAAAGTCCCATGTGGTATATAGTCTTTTTAAGGCTTGGTTGTCTGAGTCCAGTCCAAAACAGAACCAAAGGAAAAAGCAGCTTTGTTCTTAACAACAAATCAGACAAAACTGCCATAAAGCTGTAGGGAAAAATCTTGTCTTTGAAAGTAGGGCTGCCTGACCACTTCCTTCGGGTAGAGCATAACCAAACCAGCTCGGCCAGGTATCACTAACTAGACTAACAGGTAAACCAACTACAGCTGTGACAGCGCTATGAATCTCAACACCAACCAGAGGAGCTCCCATGGTGGTGGAAAACAAAAACAGGTGCAGAAAACGAGCCTGGCAACACCTAGCTCACCGTAGCACACAACAAGCCAGTTAAGGATGGCAGCCTTTGGCCATGACTGCACTAAATGTCTTCCGCGCGCCGGTGCACGCTCCTAGCTGCATGACGTAGACGAAACAAACTGCTTTAAAATGTGATTAAAGGCCCTTATTGTACACATACCGTTCGTGCTGTAATTCCGGAAGCTATTACAACGCTCTGGCAAGTCCATTCACATGACCGCTTTCGTAAGTAAGCGCAGTCATACCAAGAACTTCGTCATTCCAGCTAGCCAAACAACAGCTGTTTGCGTTTCTGCTGCTGTAACATCTGCTATTTTTACTCACACCAAAACATCCCAGGTGTGCAGATACCTTTCTTATCCTTTACCGTGACAGCCAAGATATTTCATGGCAGTTAAACCAAGTTTTTAACATTAACAGAAACCTTCGCCCACAGCCTCTCCAGTGACTAGCCTCGGCCCACACTGACTATGCGTCTTTGCTAATATTTAGCTACTTACAGCAATCACATTTACAAATGTGGTTTTTCCGGAGTACTGAAGTCCCACCAACGTGAGTTCCATCTCTTCTTTCCAAAACAGCGACCTGAACCAGTCTAACAGTCTGTTTATGAGGGCCAGCATCTTGGATGACACAGTAATCGCAGTCTCGCTCAGTGGCCGTCTGGATGGGAAGTGGCTAGCAGTCTAAACAGGAAGCAGCTAGCTGCTTTGTCATGTCATGTGATCAGCGACTGTTTTCTTCTTCTGCTCCTCCTGCTCCTGATTCTTCTTCTTTAGTTTTTATGGTCGTTTGTAACCATCGTGTGGAGTCCATGTGTGGAGTTAGTTCCATATGTGCTCAGTTCTATCAGCAAAACATTATGCCACTGATACTATTATTTACCTCTCTTCCTTTAATCTCTAACGCATATCAGCTTTTTTTGTTAATAAAAACTATAAATTAAATTATTTCACTCAGGAGCCTCATATTCGTAAGATGATATTCTTTCCTGTCTCAAACTCCTTGGTAAACCTTTAGAATGGTATAGACACAATTTATAACCTGCCAAAAAGGATAACAGGTTCTAGGCTGAGACTGAGGAGGTTTTTGTTTTAAAATCGGTTGAAATCAATCAAGAATTTAATATTTTAAATATTTTAAAGATTATAGGTCAAAGGTCATCCCATCTTGTAAGTCCTATAAAGGGACAGTTTTACAGAGACATGTACTGGGTCATGGTTTAAAAAGATTAGTCTAGTTATACATTATAGATAGATAGATAGATAGATAGATAGATAGATAGATAGATAGATAGATAGATAGATAGATAGATAGATAGATAGATAGATAGATAGATAGATAGATAGATAGATAGATGTGTAAAAAATACTTGCTGTTATTCCTAGGTGGGGGCGTGACCAACCTGGTGTGACCCCACAGCTGTCAGATGATGCTTCTGAGGAAGACTGGAGTTGCCAGTGGAAACATGTCTAGGTAAGAGCAACAAACATCCTCTACCCCAGCTTTGTCTGAAAGAAGAAACCTTTAATACAGAATCTTGTCTTGAATATATTGTTTACTGATGACATGTACTCACATAGAATTAGCCAAATCAGATCATCATCTCCTATCAGTGCTGTAAATACGACAATTTAAATATATTTTTCACGCCTGGAAGGAAAAAAACCTCCTATTCATCAACTTCAGTTCAGCATTTAATACCATCATCCCAGAGCAGCTGGGATGATGGTATTAAATGTTATAGGGGCACCTGTCGTAACCTCTTACTCTGTTATGGTGTTTGATTTGATTTTTTTTTTTAACTTGTCCTGTCGAGCATCATAGCAGCAAAATGATAATCTGGTTGCTGTATTGTGCTGAACAAATTTGCTCTGCCAATGGGAGGCCTATGGGTAAGGCTCCTCTTGATAATGTGATTTATTTATTTATTTACTTTGAATCACAGAATCTATGTAATCTTGCTGGACCTGACCGGAGGGGACAGAAAATGATGGAAAACAGCTAAAAGAGCAAAAGGGAAAGAAGAAAGGAGACAAAAAGATCACAGACAGAAGGAAACGACCCTTCAATCCACCCCATCACCAGACAACAAACTGTTACACCTGTACATGAACACACCAGAAAATTTCCTACAACTTTTACAAAAGCAGAAACACACAGAAAAAACAGGGCTGCTAGTCATTAAGAGTTTTTAAATAATAACCAAATCAAAAAGACAAAACAGCGACCAGATACTAACTCACAGGAAAAATAAAAAAATAAAAAATAATAATTATCGCTTAGTATTAAAACCCACTGGACAACTCAGTGACTGTGTCAGCATGCAGAGCATGAGGAAGAGGAGTGATCAGTGATGAAGAGTGGTGAGTGAGATCATGCAAATGCGACCACGCCTCCACAGATGCCAGAGGCAGACCAGGACCTGGGCCGGGCCCTCAGCAGCAGGCCCTGGAGCACCAACCCAAGCCACCCCACCACAAAGACGACTCCAGCCCCACCCGAAGGGCGGCAGAGGAGAGCCCCAGCAAGAGCCCCCCAAGGTCTTGGGGCACAGGTCCCAGTGGGCCAAGATCAGCAGCCACCGGCCCCACCAGGGACCGGCCACCCAGGGCAGCCCAAGTGAAGGGCCCAGGGCCCCAGGAGCCCAGAGGCAACCGCCCCACCCCCCAAAGGCAGAGGGCCCGCACCATGCATAGGAGGACCAGGCCCCCCCAGACAACCACCCGGCATAGGCCAGCACACACCCCGATGTTCCAGCCACACACCCCGGGTACCAGGGTGCCATCGACCCCCTCCCCCCACCCGCCACCTACTCCAATCTGCACCCCATATAACCCCACACTCACATCCTCCCCCGCACCGCACCCACAATCACTCACCACCACAGTCACGCCACACACAACCCACCCACCATGCCCCGTGGGGGACACCCCAGGCGGACCAGAGGCCAGTGAGCCCCAAGCACCCCCCCTTGACCCAACCCCCACAGAGCCAGCAGCTCACCAGCGCAGCCACCCCGCATTTATCTCTTGGTAGTAACAACTCCACTTTTTTGGTTAATTTACAGAACTCAGATGTGGCTCAAAGGTAAAAGTCAAAAGCAGAATTCCACAACAGTATACAGAAGACCAGACGGATAATAACTTTTACTTTAAGACTCTTGAAGAGATTTCTTCCTTTTCAAGACAGAAACATTTTTCAGTTTCCAGCTAGGAGCTATAATCAGTTTTCTTCAGCCAGTTAAAAAAGATATTTATGTAATTTTAAAGGGATTTCTGTGAGGATCTCATTTTCAAATAAGAGACTTGAAACATTTCAACCCATTTTAGGACTAAAATACCCTTTTAGTAATTATAAAAATGGACCTCATGCCCCTATAAAGGTGTTAAAGATGCAATGGGCTATAATCTCTAAAATGTAAAATTCTTGATTGAATTCAAGAAGCCATTTTGTCTGGTTTAAAATTGTAATTCAATGAGTCAAGAATTGGATGGAATATAATCTTTAAAATATGTGGCTCCTGAATGAAATCCTGGTATTTCTAGACAGAAATAACGGCTTAGAGCCATAACAGTGATGACACATAATTCCCCTTTAAAGGTACTATAGGCCGTGTAAAGACTACAGAAAAACTCTCCTGAATGAAATCAGGCCATTTAAAGGCAGAATCAATATTTCACTGATAATGTTGAAACTGTAATCACTTCTTGCTGGTAAAAAAGAAACTCCTGCAAATGCTTGTGACGCTCCTTTCTGGGTTTTGTCGAAGGTGAAAAGAACTTGTTGGGCTATATTATGTTGAAAATAACTCCACTGAAGGAAATGAAAGCATTTAAAGGTAGAGGCAGCTCTAAGTGAGGAGTGGTGATCATCTTCTGGTGAGGGGAGAACTCAGCTGCACTGCTTTCCTGCATCTTTGATGACGTCTCCACAATCAAAATGACTTTATTCATAATATCTATGGCACAGAGCTGTTGCATAATCCACTGTCATGAACATCAATCTTTAATAAATCATCATGTTAATCAGCTGTACATAGTAAACACAAACAAGCATGAAGCAAAACAAGCAGGTAAAACAGCAAAGCAGCAACATGCCTGCTATCATATCCGATCACAGGGCGATGCAGTTTCTGTTACACCATCCATTCTTTGGCACTTGCAGCACTACACACCTGCTTCCACCATTTCTGAGTATTTGTATAAGAGCACTTGCAGCTTGGAGGTCTTCCAGCTGTTCTGGCTGTGGAAATGTGCCGCAGCAAGACCACTGAGCACCTTGCAAGGTGAAGTTGTTAAAAATCTGTTTTAGTCAAGAGTTATTGTACAGTTACTGTAGAAGAAGATGATAACAGCAAAACATTCATATGAACAGACATGTGAAAAAGAAATTTCTACAAGCAACTTAATAAAGTCCAGTGGTCCTAAGCAGGTCCTAAAATGAGGTAAATGTGACCTCAGATGCATAAAAACACATGATATATTGTGTCCTATTACAGCTTCCATAGGAGTTAAGAGGCTAAGTAGCAGCCAGGCCGTGGCATGAAAACAATGCCAAGGACGAAAGATGAAAGTCAGTGTGGAAAGGGTTATAGTCAGATAAAGATTAGTCACATCCCAGTAAATTCAGCTCAAAGGTCAAACCGTGCAAAACTCAGAGAAACTATAAAAGCTCAAGAATTATATTCTAGATTCTACAGGCCTCAACTAGCATGTTAAAACTTCCACGTCCGTGTCTCCCACACGAGACTGGGAGCTACTAGACTGGTCCTCCAATCCAGCCCTGACACAGAAGACTTTACAGAGTTTATCACTTCTGTTTTTAACATTAAACTAGCTTTGTTGGGCTTTTTATGGAGCCAAATTAAATAGATTGAATTTTCTCTACTTTACTGATGAGTGACCAAGTTTCATAAGCGATTAAACAGGGAAGTACCTGCAACCCTTTCATGGCTGAAAATAGGGGCAGAAACACGTTTTTCCTTCTTCTCACAGTTTCAGTCATGAACTAGTTCTATGAATTATGCATGTCTATGCACAGCATGTCAGCACACACACCTCACACCAAGCGTCAAGCACGGTGGTGGAGGGATGATGATTCAGACCTGGACACCTTCCAGTTACGGAGGTGACCGTCAGCTCGACTGTGAGCCGAAATATTCTGGAGTCAAACACGAGGCCATCTGTCCTACAGTTAAAGCTGGCCGGTCAGCGCGTCTCAGAGGCTCAAAGTCTGGACTTGAAACAAAGCTGAGCGTAAATAAATGGCCTCAAGATGGAGCACAGTGTTAAAATGATGTTCACATCCTTGGTGATGCTGACTAAACATTTAAGGCCGTCCTCCTTCCTGCTGTCGCCATCTCTGCCAGTCGGTCTGGTGTATGTTGGGAAACTTTTTATACCTCCTCGTTTCAGGTGCGGTCCTGGTCTGTCTTCGTTTGGAGGGCTGAGGGTAGGAATGGGATCTGTATTTCCTCTCAGCTTTACACACTAAATAATGCAACAGAGTAAAATGCTGTGTGTTGTTGTCCATCTGAAGCCACATTTATCTCATTAAAAGATGTGAAACCTTTAAACTTTGAACTTAAAAATATTCTGTCTTTTTCACATGATTTGATTGATTGATTCATTGATTGATATTTATTTCAAACAAAAAATAACACAAATGAATAAGAGTAAAGAAAAAATGATGGCGGTAACTTTAACTCCGGTCTGAGACGCTCGCTGCTCCGTCTGTCGGCTCAGTCGGTGCTGATGCAGAGCTTAAAAGAGATCAGACGGGTTAAAAAAGAAGGGATTTCTTAGTTTCTGTCTTTCTGTTTGTGCAATGAAATCTCATTTCATTACCTGTGGTCTGACAACCGTGGTGTAATTCTGAGGGGAGGCTGCACTCATTACTGTTGTATAAATGGTAATTCTGGGAGGTTTTTAAAACAGAAGACAAACAATTATATAAAAGGTTATTAAATATGTAGATATGGGTAAGAACAAGCTGAATAAAGCTTTGCATGGAACCAGCAGAACGTGACTGCAACTCAGCTGCCGGTAAGCGTGCAAACTGTTCTGCACTGAAGAGGCTGCAGCAAAGATCTATTGATAGCACGGCTGTTGTTGGACATGAGGAAGTAAAACTGCTGTGCAAACAACTGTTACAGGTCATATGATTGTTGAAATAGATATAGATAGATAACTTCTTCCTTACCCATTACACACTGGATAGAGTGACAAAACCTGCAGGATGAGACTCAGTTAAAAATCTGTAAATTGAGAAATGTGCGGTTTGTCTACTTGTCCACACTTGCCTGGTACAGTGAGGTCATGTTGATGTGATCTTGACCTGTTGCATTTAGTGCCTTGTTTGCTGCTTCCCTGAGAAACAAACACACAACGGCAGTGTAAAAACAGTCGCAGAACTTTGTGGAGTGTGTGATCGTCATGTGAGATGACGCACCTGCGATGATCTGTTGGTGGAGGAGGAAGCCAGTGGTCAAAGTTCGTCTCCACTCTGAACCATCTGAAAACAGTCAGGTTGATAATGCACTTGTTTGTTCAGTTAGGTAATCACACGAATGTCTTCTTCTTACCCTCCGCTTATTGGCTCCAGTGGCCAGATATCAGCAGGGCCCGTTCGATCTCTGGTGATTACGACCCCTTCCCCCGCTCGCACCCCGCCCACGATGTAATACACCCCCGTAATGATGGGGGTTTTCGACAGACGCATGACTGCATCCTGAAAGTCCTCTGCTTCCTCCAAAGTCTGCATGAGTTACACACAATTAGTTTCCTTTCCTGGTGCGGGGAACCACTCTGATCTACCGGCTTTAAGAGCCAACTCACCTCCCTCACCAGCCAGCTGGCTGGAGATCTGTGAAGCAGGAAGGCAGACACGACATTCTTCCACCAGTTCCACCAGTGCTCTGTTCCTGATCAACCACAAACAAACATGAAGACGCCAAGAAACATCCAAATCTGCCATTAACCGTGAGCGCTCTTACCCCGCTGGTCACCGGAGATGGTGAACTTGTGAGGACTCTGTCCCGTCCACAAGCCAACGTAGCCAGCAAATGAAGTTCCCTGGTATGCAGCCTGTAAGGGTGGTCCACGAGCAAACGTGAGCCTTAACAGCAAATCATTACATCTTGGACTAGACAGGTGTAGAAAACGGATGGATGACATTTACTGCTCATGATTCTGCATGATGACTGCTCTATAATAAAGTCTGTGTAGACATCCAGGTCTTACTGATCCCACTGGATGTCTCCTCCAGCGTCCCAGGCTGTCTGCAGCAGCCGGGTCAAACTGGACAGTTAAATATCAGCAGAACTTCCACATTTCACCCTTTTTGTTCTAGAGCAGATAAAAGCATCGACACGGTTTCATTCAAGAATTTTTCCTTTTAGAAAACATTTTAAACCTGAAGAGTTGAAGGAAATGAGAGAAGTTTCAACTTTATTTCATTTATGATTTTTCATATAAGAGGACGGTCATCCCCAGAACCTCTACATCACTGGAAGGTCCTTCAAGGATCCTGGACAACTATTCCTGGAAGGTCATTCAAGGATCCTGGACAACTAATACTGGAAGGTCCTTCAAGGATCCTGGACAACTATTCCTGGAAGGTCCTTCAAGGATCCTGGACAACTATTCCTGGAAGGTCCTTCAAGGATCCTGGACAACTATTCCTGGAAGGTCATTCAAGGATCCTGGACAACTAATACTGGAAGGTCCTTCAAGGATCCTGGACAACTATTCCTGGAAGGTCATTCAAGGATCCTGGACAACTATTCCTGGATGGTCCTTCAAGGATCCTGGACAACTGTTCCTGGAAGGTCCTTCAAGGATCCTGGACAACTATTCCTGGAAGGTCCTTCAAGGATCCTGGTCAACTATTCCTGGAAGGTCCTTCAAGGATCCTGGACAACTATTCCTGGAAGGTCCTTCAAGGATCCTGGACAACTATTCCTGGAAGGTCCTTCAAGGATCCTGGACAACTATTCCTGGGAGGTCATTCAAGGATCCTGGACAACTATTCCTGGAAGGTTCTTCAAGGATCCTGGACAACTATTCCTGGAAGGTCATTCAAGGATCCTGGACAACTATTCCTGGAAGGTCCTTCAAGGATCCTGGACAACTATTCCTGGAAGGTCCTTCAAGGATCCTGGACAACTATTCCTGTAAGGTCATTCAAGGATCCTGGACAACTATTCCTGGAAGGTCCTTCAAGGATCCTGGATAAAAGGAACAGAGAGGCGGCAGAACCAACGATTTTTGCATATTTTAACGGAAACTCGAGACACAGCTAGAGGACGCAGTTCAACTCGTGGATAAAATCCGGTGTGAACACAAACCGTACTTTTCCATTCTTGAGGAAAACTATGTTGATGGTCAGATTCCTCAAAACTGGATGTGGATAATCAAGATTCCTGCCATGGTACACGTTCCCATTTTGGTCCTGAGCTACGATGCTGGTGCAGAACCTACAGAGAAAGACGGGTGATGGACACGTCAGGGAGGGGTTCATGTCATTCCTACATGTCTGTTGTATGTGAAACGTTACGTACGCAGTGATTTCATACGCAAAGTTAAGAAGGATGATATCCGACAGGTTTCCTCCCAGCTGCGAGGCCATGCCGCGGATCTCGCCTGCGTAAGGCTGAGGAACGTACTTTTCCAGGGAATTCACAATAGGGATGACAGCATGATGAACCCATTTAGGAACAGCAGAACTGGGGAAAAAGACCAAAAACATGGTGGTTACTGTTAACATGGGCAGAGAGGCAGATATAAACAGAGACTAAACACATCTTACATGTTAATGTAGATTATATTTCTATTGCTGGGTGCAATAACGAATCATTTATGAGCTAATTTGATCATTTTAATGACTAAATGCTGAGTTTTTAAACAAAAAGTTGCAACTACTGAGCTGTAAGAAGGCAGCCCTGCTGCTCTGTGCAGAGATATTTTTATCTCCTCTTTAGACTTGTTTAGTATTTTGAGGAGCATTTGAGACGTTAAGGGAAATGCAGGTAACTATGGTCTGATGCAACACTTTTACTCTCAGTTCCTGGAAGCTTGTTGGGAGGTAGAAAGACATTTTAGAAAAGTTAAAAAACAGCAAACAAGCAAACCTTAAAAACAAAACAGAACTTCTGCTGGCTGCTTGGATAGTCCAGTTATTACAGCGTTATGAAGTGAACAGATTAGTATTACATATATTTATTGCACACACTAAATTAAAAGTTAGAAAGTAGGAGCTGTATTTAGCTTCGCGGTAAAAACTGGAAAGTCTGCCTGAAGGCAGCAGGTTGGACAACCAGCTGGATGGGAAGAGCCCTTCAAAATGTTTTTTGCTTTCTAGAGCCAGCAGGTCAAATACTGAGTGTTTAGTAACTAAATACTTCACCTGAGTACCGTACTTACTGCATTTTAGATTTTTATTACTTACAAAAGAAGACAAGATGTGATCATTTATATTCCCTGGACAAAAGAACATCATCACCATCATTAACTAAGCTAACAGGCCGGAGCCTCCTATTGGATGATTCCTGTAGGGTGATAAACTTCCAGCTGCAACTAGTTATTTAACCCCAACTGATGCAACGAGCAGCTTCTCATGTCTTAAACAACCATGAGGAAAAACACATCCGTGGTCGTGGAGAAGATGGTGGTCTGTTCCAGAAGGGTCAGATCATCAAGCAGAGGAAACATCTCAGGAGAAGCAGAAACTAAAAAACTGGGTTCAGAAGTGTCCAACGCATCATTAAAACTGGAAGGATGATGGGAACCATCGTCTTCCAGGAAGAAACGTGGTCAGAAACACATCCTGAATGATGCTGATTAAAGGTTTGGTGGAACCAGATGGAAGAAAAACAGCAGTAGAACTCAGGACGATGTTTATTAGTGAAAGTTAGAACATTTCAACGTGAACAATGTGAAGGAACTCAAGGGACTGAACAGCTGTGGAGCCAGAAGAAAACCACTAACCAGTGATGCTAAATGGAGAAAAGGGCTTCAGGTTGCTAGGGAGCATAAAGACTGGACTCTGGAGCCATGGAAGGTCTGATGAGTCCAGGTCTACCCTGGTCCAGAGTCATGGGAGCAATTGAATACATTAAATAAATTGAAAAATTACAATATTTACACAATGTGTCACTCTTCTTGACTTTTTCCCATTTTATATTACTTTATAATAATTATTTCACCAAAGCAGGACGATGATTTCTAAATACGTTTAATTACTGCTAGTTCATTTTACTTGAGTAGGATTTGACATCAAACAGGATACTTATATTTCTGCATTTTTACTTGAACATAGCCTACTGTATGTTTACTTTTATTTAAAGGTCATTTTAAGAAAAATCCCCCACTGAGGTGAAAAGATCCAGAAATGGAGGAAACAGGATCAGGAGTGCAGATGAAGGCTTTCCAGGAAAAAGGAAATAACATAATTTAATTAATAATAAGCATTTAAGTGTCTTTGATATCATGTAGGGTGTCTTTTTTTTGACGTAGTAATAGATTACTTATTACACTTTCTGAGTACTAGTCTGACAGGTGCTCATATGAACCAGAACTTTCTGAGACTTCTTTTATCGGTTTTTATAGATTAAATTCCTTTTCTGACCCACTTTTGTGAGACTAGAAACGTTTATAAAACCGTGAAGACAAACTTACTCGATGACCGTTGCGGCGGCTTTGTTCAGGTAGTCTGCGTCAAAGACTTGGAGAAGCGGCGTCCAGCGGACTTCTGGACTATCGTCCAGGCTGATCTTCACCGTGGGGGGCGCGAACTGTGGCCGGCACGAGCCCGCCAGCGCGAGCACCGCCACCACGGTCCGCAACATCATCACAGCGGCGGTCCGACTCTGACACGGGACGAGGCCAAGTGCTTCCCTCCGGGGGAAGACGGTCTGAAAACCACACTCACACTTCCGCTACAAGTCTTTCAAAATAAGATGAACGCAAACCTCGCCTTCCGTGTCTGTCACCAGGGAGACCGGAACAAAAAAAAAAAAAAAAAAAACAGCAGGAAGGGGGAGAAGTTTCTACAATCAAATAAAGACAAAACTCAGACTATTCTGTTTGGTAACAAAGAGAGGAACGGATTAGGATTACATTTTAAAGCTTATCATGAAATAATGCTTTACTGTTTTATGTAAAGCACTTTGAGTTGTTTTGTTCATGAAATGTGTTACACTAATAAACTTGCCTTTACTCCAGCTCCTTGGTTAGGGGTCAACCAGAGCCTTCGACATCATTGACTTCGCTGTAAGAGCGGTCATGTGGGTCATGGAGCCTCCAACAGTTCCAAACAAAGCCCGCGCTGCTAGACTACTACGAACACACAGCAGCGATTGGATTACTGAGATTGAAAACTAAATAAACAAATACACGTTTTTCAGTGAATCCATTATTATGTTCATGTTAATTTAAGTTATGATCAAGACATGTTTGACAATAGATTAAATAAGTGTAACCGGCACAATAATGTCATACATTTTTGGAGGGAAATATTCATCTCAACCAACAAGCTAGCATTTACTAAAGATCAGACATGATGGTCCTCATTAGCCTCTATATTTCTTACTGCTAACCGTCCTACAATTACTTTAGTAAGGTTAAATGATCAGCTTGTTAGGGCGTATTTTCATCTATTAAAGCCAGCCGTGTGTAGCATGAAATGTCCCAGCAGTATGGACTTAAAGTCAAAGACACAATGCAGACAACACCGAACATCCCCTTCAGACAGGACCGGATTTATTTTTTTAACTTGATCATGCTTAGTGTATGTTCTTCCCTTTTTGTCTTGTTTTTTATTTTAAATTATGCTTCATATATTCTTATGTTTTTAATGTCTTTGTAAAGCCCTTTGAATCACCATGTTGTTGAATTGTGCTGTACAAATAAAGTTGCTTTGCTTTGAAGGCAAGGAAAGGCAGTTTATTTGTACAGCACATTTCATGTACAGGATAATTGAAAGTGCTTTACATAAAACAAAGGTATTACAGATATTTAGAAATAGTAAAAGGCAGCAACACATAATCACAATAAAATAATAAATTACATGAAAATAATTAAAAGCAAGATAAGTTAAAAAAAATGAACATGCAGATTCAATGCATAGGCACATGAGAAAAGAAATGTTTTTAAACTGGATTTAAAAATGTCTACATTTGGGGAAAGTTTAATCTCCACTGGCAGTTTGTTCCATTTGTTTGCAGCATAACAGCTAAATGCTGCTTCTCCATGTTTAGTCTGGACTCTGGTCTGGACTAGTTGACCAGAGTCTTTGGATCTAAGAGCTCTGCTAGGTTTATATTCTCTGAACATATCACAGATGTATTCTGGGCCTAAACCGTTCTGGGATTTGTAAACAATCAGAAGGTTTTAAAATCTATTCTGTGACTGACAGGAAACCAGTGTAAAGATTTCAAAACTGGTGTGATGTGTTCAGATCTCTTAGTCCTGGTTAAAACTCTAGCAGCAGCGTTCTGGATGAGCTGCAGATGTTTAATGCTCTTTTTAGGAAGTCCTGTTAAAAGACCATTACAGTAATCCAGTCTACTGGAGATGAATGCATGGATGACTTTCTCCTGGTCTTTCTGGGAGACTAAACTTTTAATCCTGTTGATGGTAAAAAGCTTCTTAGTGAAGCTTTGATGTGGCTGCTGAAAGTCAGGTCTGAGTCTATCAACACTCCAAGTTTACGAACTTGGTCGGTGATTTTAAGAGCCCGAGTCTCTCTGAAGTTGTTAATCATGGCAATAAACATATTATCATAGGAGGTGATCTCAATTGTCACCTCAGCCCTGCTATTGATAAATCTCCACCTGGGAGACAGTGGCACTCTCTTCATGCCAAGTTTGTTAATGCATTCTGTGAGGATGGGGGTTATACAGATGTGTGGAGAGCCCAGCACCCCACTGATTGAGAATATACTTTCTTTTCAAAGTGCTGCACAGTCATTCACCAGGATAGACTACTTTTTGCTTCCCAGATCTTTATTGTGTTCTGTTATTGGTTGTTCAGTAGGCCCTATCATAATCTCTGACCATGCTGCTGTATTTTTAGAATATAAATTGTCACACCCACTAACTCGTACCCGGTATTGGAAATTTAATCCCCTCATATTAACAGATGAGGAGTTCACCTCCTATTTTAGAGACAAATTTAAATTCTTCTTCTCCACAAATTCATCTTCTTCTAGTGACTTGTCTTTACTGTGGGAGACTTCAAAAGCCTTTTCACAAGGTATTATCATATCCTATACTTCTACTAAAAAGCAAAGACAGTCTGAGCAAATTAAAATAATTGAATCCAAATTAAGGCGTGCTGAAAGGGAATGTGGAGAACAGCCATCTTCACAAAAACTCAAGGAGGTGTCTGCACTTCGAAGTGCCTTGGATACTCTTCTGACAATGGAGGCAGCAAGCCAGATCAGATTTGCAAAACAAAAACTGTATGAAGGTGGCAACAAAGCAGGGCGATACTTAGCATATTTAGCTAAGAAAGAGGCTGATTCTCAAACTATTTGCTCAATTGTGGATAACCAAGGAAAGTTATCTTTCAATACCTTAAAAATTAACAGTACTTTTAAAAGTTTTTATGAAAATCTATATAAATCTGAACAACAGCCTGAGTCATTAAAGAAAATGGAAGACTTCTTTTCTTCACTGAATGAATGAATGAATGAAATGAATGAATGAATGAATGAATGAATGAATGAATGAATGAATGAAAAATACTTTATTAATCCCAAAGGGAAATTCAATATTGTAGTAGTAGTAATTTTTTAGTAAAACAATCACATTAATTAATTAAGGGCTTTGTTCTTCAGCCTGATAGCTGCTGGAAGGAAGGATCTTCTGTATCTCTCTGTCTTGCATCGGACTTGAACAAGCCTCCCACTGAACACACTCTGTTGTTTCGTCACGGCGTTGTGTAGAGGGTGTGAAGGATCTTCCATTATCCTCGTCAGCTTGTACAGAATTCTTTTTTTGATGATCAACTCCAGCGGCTCCAGAGTTACTCCAAGCACAGAACCGGCTTTCTTGATCAGTTTGTTAATTCTTTTCAAGTCTCTGGTTCTGATGCCGCTGCCCCAGCAGATTGCTGCAAAGCTGATTGCACTTTCAACAACAGACCTGTAGAACATTTGCAACATTTTGGTGCAGACGTTAAAAGATCTCAGCTTCCTTAAGAAGTAGAGTCTGCTCTGACCTTTCTTGTAAATGTACTCAGTGTTGCTTTTCCACTCAAGTCTGTTGTCCAGCTGAACTCCAAGGTACTTGTATTCCTCCACCACCTCCACCTCCTCTCCCATGATGGAAACACTTCTATGTGTGTTCTTGTTCCTCCTGAAGTCAACAATCATCTCCTTTGTTTTCTTGGTATTCAAGATGAGATGATTGTCACCGCACCATTTCACAAACTGACCGACCAGTTCTCTGTACTCTGCTTCTTGTCCATCACTGATACACCCAACAACTGCTGAGTCATCAGAGTATTTCTGCAGATGACAGAACTCAGAGTTGTACTGGAAGTCTGAGGTGTACAGCGTGAATAGAAATGGTGAAAGTACAGTCCCTTGTGGTGTTCCAGTGCAGCTGACCACCATCTCAGACACACAACCTTTCAGTCTCACAAACTGTGGTCTGTTTGTGAGGTAGTCGTAAATCCAGGTGGTTGTGGAGGGATCCACCTGGAATTTCTGCAGCTTCTCACACAGCAGAGCAGGCTGAATCGTATTAAAAGCACTTGAGAAATCAAAGAACATGACCCTCAAAGTGCTGCCTGACTGGTCCAGATGAGAGTGGGCTCTCTGAAGCAGGTATATGATGGCATCTTCAACCCCAAGCCCATTACGGTATGCAAACTGTAGTGGGTCCTGAAAGGTCTTCACCTGCTTGCTGAGGTGAGCCAGTAAGAGTCTCTCCAGGACTTTCATGACGTGAGATGTCAGGGCGACTGGTCTGTAGTCTTTTGGTTCAGCTGGTTGTGGTTTTTTAGGCACTGGAACAAGGCAGGATGTTTTCCACAGCACCGGGATTCTTCTCTGGCTCAGGCTGGTGTTGAACAGGTGCTGGAGAATCGGACATAGCTGTTTTGAGCAGGTCTTGAGAACTCTGGGACTGACACCATCTGGACCTGCAGCCTTGTTCTGGTTCAGTTTCACCAGTTGTTGCATGACTTGGTTACAGGAGACAGACAGAGTGGAGGTGGAGGCAGAGGAGGTTTCAGGAAGTCCTGATGTGGAGGGAGATGAGGTTGTGTCCAGGTCCTTGACTGAGCTGCAGGGTGACAGAGTGGAGGTGTGACAGGAAAGCTGTGGGCTCATGGAGGGTGTGTGGCTAGTTGGGGTTGAAGCAGGAGGTGAGCTAAACCTATTGAAGAACATGTTCAGTTCATTCGTTCTTCCTTGTCTGACGGAAGAACAGAAAGCAACTCTCGAAGCTCCTTTATCTAAAAGAGAAGTACTCAATGCAATTAAAGGATTGCAGTCTGGCAAATCTCCTGGCCCAGATGGACTCAGCGTGGAATTTTATAAAGAATTCCATGATATATTAATTGATCGTTTGTTGAACATGTTTAATGACTCCCTGGTTAAAAATACTTTACCACAATCCTTGAGAGAAGCGAATATCTCCTTGATATTAAAAAAAGGTAAGAATCCTGATAATTGTGCGTCTTATAGACCCTTTTCATAATTAAATGTAGACCAAAAAATTCTATCGAAAGTGTTAGCATTTCGGTTAGAGAAATTACTGCCCCCACTAATTAAAGAAGATCAAACTGGGTTCATAAAAGGCCGAAACTCTTACAATAACATGCGCCGGTTACTGAATACTATGATACTTCCAGCATCACTCTAAAAGTGGCCTAGTGCTTTCTTTAGACGCTGAGAAGGCCTTCGACCGGATAGAGTGGTCGTATCTGTTTTATACATTGAATTAATTTGGATTAGGTGCTACCTTTATAAATTGGATCAAAATCCTATATAGAAACCCTCTGTCAGCAGTGCTCACAAACGGTTTACGCTCTCCTTATTTTACCATTCTTGGCAGGGCTGCCCCCTCTCACCGCTGCTCTTTGCTCTTGCGATTGATCCTTAAGCTAAGGCTATTAGGGAGAACAAAAACATTAGTGGTTTTAAAATTGCAAATAAGGAGCATAAAATTACACTTTATGCTGATGACATCTTGATTGTTGTGACTGACCCGGAGATCTCTATTCCTTGCCTCATTGAAGTAATTGATGCTTTCAGTAGATTTTCGGGCTATAAGATAAATTTTACCAAGTCTGAGGCTATGCCTCTGGGCCTCTTGAACCCGAAACGAGCTCCTACAAGACCCTTTCCATTCAAATGGTCTCCAGAGGGCTTCACCTTACTTAGGGATAAAAGTAACACCTAGATTTGAACAAATGTATAAAACAAATTTTCTCCCTTTGTTTGACCACATTCTTCTGGACTTAGAAAGATGGAACACTCTCCCTGTTACTTGGATGGGCCGAATTGCATTATTAAAAATGAATGTTCTTTCTAGGTTTCTTTATCCATTGCAAATGGTTCCGGTTATGTTGTCTCACAAAGTAATAAAGCAGTTAAACAGTTGGTTTAGTTCATTCATATGGTCTAAAAGGAAGGCACGCCTTAAAATAGCTGTACTATGCCGCCCCTCATCTGATGGAGGTTTAGATCTTCCAGATATCAAAAACTACCAACTTAGCACTCATTTACGTGTCATAGCAGATTGGGTACTTAACAAACCTACATCACTATGGATGGATATAGAAAGCTCCATGTCTGAATGTCCATTAGCAACCTTATTGTTTCTTTGAAAGAATAAGTCGTTAAAGCTTGCTTGCACTAACCCAATTTCTCTTGCTACAGCTACAGCTTGGCGCATGTTAAGAAAACTTGAGGGGCGGTCAAATACGACCTCTGTGCTCACGCCGATATGGAATAACCCTGAGTTTATACCAGGTATGAAAGATAAGAGATTTCAAAACTGGGCACACAAAGGTTTGTTTAAATTACAGGACTTTTTTAAGGGAACTACGTTTATGTCATTTAACCAGTTAGCTGAGAAATATGACATTCCGAAGAATGATTTCTGTCAGTATCTACAGGTGAGGGACTTCGCTCGGAGAGACAATGCTAATTTGATACTCCAGGACATATCGGACACAGAGAGACAAATTTTCTCAACTAAATCAAATAGCTCTATTAGAACATTCTACAACATTACGCAGGGGTACTCTGTTGTCAATACTCTGCACCTGAAGGCGCTGTGGGAGAAGGAACTCAACTGTGTTATCACTGACAATGATTGGAATGACATTTGGAAGAATGCTAAAACACTGTGTGTCTGTAATAGAGTTAAAGCAACTCAGTTCATGATCCCCCATAGGGCCCACATTTCCCCTTATCTGCGTCATAAATTTAAGCCTGATTCCTCACCATTGTGCCTGAAGTGTAAGGCTGAGATAGGTACCCTCACGCACTGCTTCTGGTCTTGTCCTGGAGTGAAAAATTTCTGGCAGGTTGTCGGACAGGAAATAGATAAGATATTCTCTGTTAACTTAAACTGTAACCCTCTGTTCCTGTTGCTTGGACTGACTGATCCGGTTATCACCAACAAATATTATAAGAAACTGTATCAAATGCTCACTTTTTGTGCCAGAAAATGTTTACTGGTTAACTGGACTTCAGACCAGATTCCCACAATGACACAGTGGTACAGCACTATTCTCAGCTATGTTTCCCTTGATTGTCTGACTTGTCGACTACATCACAAGGATGTGGTCTTTGAAAAAACCTGGAAACTTTTCCTGTCTCATATGGGACTGGAAATTTCAGCAATTGTTAAAAGGGCATTTGTATCTTCATGTCTTGAAATGATAGATTGTTTGCTTGGGCCGTTGTTTGGTTGTTTGTTTTGTTTTTTTTAGACTGTTTATTGTTCTTAAATGTGTGTACAAAACAAAAAAGCCAATAAACATATTTGGAAATATATATATATATATATATATATATATATATATATATATATATATTTGACCCAGTGGGAGCATATACAAGTTGAACAGAAGAGGTCCAAGGACTGACCCCTGGGGGACTCCACAAGTCATGGCCACTTGCTCGGATTCATAGCTGCCGATTGTAACAAAATAACTCCGGCCTTCTAAATAGGACCTGAACTAGTTAAGAACCGCTCCAGAAAGTCCAACCCAGTTTTCCAGCCTGTGCAACAGGATTCTGTGATCTACAGTATCAAACGCAGCACTGAGATCCAACAGAACCAGGACTGATACTTGACCAGAACCAGTATTCAACCTAATGTCATTTAACACTTTGACCAGAGCTGTTTCAGGGCTGTGATGAGGTCGGAAGCCGGACTGAAATTTATCAAGGTTTCCACTTTCATTTAAAAAGTCATTAAGCTGGTGAAATACAACTTTCTCAATAATCTTGGGAATAAAAGAGGTTAGAGACGGTCCATAGTTGTTCATTATAGAGGCGTCTAGAGTCCTTCTCTTTAGGAGGCTTAATAGCAGCTATCTTTAGTGACTTGGGAAAAACGCCTGATGCCAGGGAGCTGTTAACTATCAGTAGATCACTTTCTACTGAGGTAAAAACTGGTTTTAAAAAGTCGGATGGTATCATGTCCAGAGTGCATGTTGTTGATTTCAAATGCCAAACTGTTTCTTGTAGGATTTTTAAATCAACCATTTTAAAATTCGACATAACATCAGAATTTTTTCCGGGTTTTAGACACAGACTAGTTTTCTTGTGTGACTGTGTGGAATTAATATTTTGCCTAATTGTTTTAATTTTTTGGCTAAAAAAGTTGGCAAATTGGTTGCATTTCTCAGTGGAAAGGAGCTCTGGTCTTATCTGTATAGGAATGTAAAATGAAAAGTCTCACTGAGTAACAACTTGGTTTAACTAAAAACTCACCTGACCTGCTGGTGGGACTGGCACCGACAGGACAAGAAAACAAGCTAAACCTTTAAAAAAACAAACTTTTTAATGACACAAGACATTAAAGTAAATAAATCAGTTTCAGTGTGCATAATGAAATGATAGAAATAAACCTTGGGGAAGGAAAAATGACAAACTGATGGATGTCAATGTTCCCACCTGCTGCTCCTGAACAAATATTTTTTTTAAATGACAGTAATGGCTAAATTAGCTACAGAACATAAATGTAGAGAAGCTGTAAGGGTAGAACATAAGCTAATATCAATGAGTGTTACCAAATAAGTGAACATGTGTGAAAAAGTAATGCAAGAGTAAAGAGGGAAGATAAAACAGTGATAGTGAATAGAGATGCACAGGGAATCTGTGAAATATAAGTTAATTAGGAATCAAATCTAGGTGATTATTAGTCAGTTATTGGTGCATGGAACATGGAAAACAAAAGGGACAAGGTAGTTTTATTAAATATTTAAACAATTTAAATAAAATTTAATAGAGAAAAGTCAGTAGGCTCTGGATAATTACCTAACAGGTCAACCACTCTGTGATTTCCTGTTATGGTTATATATAACATTTTACAGACAAGAAAACAGTCAATCATGGTGAACTGTGCAGCATTTGGATGAGCACTCCAACCGGTCTGAGAGGCTTCCCAATGAATGGATTCCAGAGGGACCCAGAGCGGAGGAAGAGGTGGCTTGTAATGGTCGGCAGGAAGGATTTTACTACAGCTGCACATATAAGCGACAATAAGAAACTGTTAGGTGATCATTTATCAAATGTTAGCATAGTTGCATTGCTGCCAAAACTCAGTCACATGACCACCACATGAGTCATGAGCCACATGAAGGAGTCTTGGCACTCGGCCCAAACGTGTCTGCTACCTGGGTGGGAACAAAATATGTGCCTGCTCTAAGAATGTGGTCATAACATAAAAATATGAAGCAGTTTTGTTGCATGAGGTCATTTTGCTGGAGCGACAGCATGAAGTTCTCCCAAAAGCTTTTCATCCCCAGCAACGTCTCCTGGTTTCTAAATGAAAAGATGTTTTTCTGCCCCATTTCTAAGGCTGTTATTTTCTCTTTCATGAGGTCTTTTTGGAACATTAAGAGAAATCCCCTGTTCCGCCACTGCAGCCTTCCCAGCTGCATCATTCACAGTGTGCTCACTGTTCTCAGCAGCAATCACCATGACGGTCCTGACCATGCTGAGAAATTCTACAGTTCTCCCAACTGTGCTGTCCTTGGCAAAATCAAATTTCAGGGAAAGACGTTTATCTTCCAGCGTCTCTTTAACAAAGTCATAATTTTAATGTTATTAAATCTCTGTGCCTCTGACCTTGTCTTTATCTTGTGACTGTCTAAACTAAGCCATTAGAGATACAATTTTAGGCAGCATGGCTCCAGAAGAGCTACATCCTGCTTCACCAAATCAGGAATTACAATATTTCATATGAAACTGTGAAATTGTCTTTGTGTTAACGCTTAAAGAGACTAAACTTCTGCTGTTATAGAGTTGCTCAGACTTGCTGGTGATCAAATAATAAAGTGCATTTGAAATGCACCAACGGCAGAGCCCCCACAGCCCCCGACAAGGCCGGACACAGAGTCGCCCCCACAGCGGAGCAGGCCAGATCCCACCGCGGGAAACCACAAAGGACCTGGAGCCCTCAGGAACCCCCCCACCAACATCCAACCCCCAAAGCAACGAGGTCACAGTCCTCCACCTACACTAAGAGATGGAGCCAATCACAGGGGACCAGAGGGAATGAGATTCAGCTAAATGGTTGTTTGAGGAGGCAGACATTGTCTCACTACTGATGTGATTCTACTAAGAGATTCCTGGATACACATTGTTTATGGTTTTCCAGTAGGCAAGGATAGTTTTCTTTGCGATGCATAAGACCGTGAGGATCATGTGTGCAGAGTTAATTACCATATTAATATCACCAAAGTCACCTAGTAGACATAGTGCGGGGATTGTAGGAATATTACATTTAAACCATGTTGACATGTCCACACATACCTGAAGCCAGAACCTGCGGACAGGTGTGCAGGACCACAAGGCATGGAGATAGTTGTCAGGTGTGTTTTCATTGCAGTGTGTGCAGATGTTTGATTGTGACAGACCCATCCTGAACATCCTTTGTCCTGTATAATGAGTTCTATGCAGAGTTTTGAATCGTATTAGTTGTATATTTGAATTTTTAGTCATTTTAAAGGTGTTTAAACATATTTGTGACCATTTATCTTTATTAAAGTTACTGGATAAATCACCCTCCCATTTTAAAGTTGGAAGACAGATTGAGTCTTCTAGTTTGGATAATAGTCTATATGTTTTTGATAATAGCTTTGAGGCATTGAGATTCATGAATTCTGCCACCCTGATAGGTAGCTGTAAGTTTAATTGATTAATGGTATATTTTTTTACATATAATAGATTTAAGCTGGTGATATTCTAAAAGTGTTTTGCTACTGATTCCATATTGTGAAGTGAGAATATTAAATGATAAGAAGTTTCCATTTTCTATTATATGTTCTAACTGTTTTATTCCTTTATTTTTCCATTGAGTAAAATTGATAAGCTTTTTGTTTTGCAGGATGTCAGGGTTGTTCCAGAGGGGTGTAAACTTACATGGAAAAAGTGAGGATTTGGTTATTTTTAGGAAATCCCACCAAGCCACTAAGGAGGAACTGATATTGATGCTTTTAAAACACTTATGTGTTTTGATGGTTGAGCTGATGAATAGCAGGTCAGAGATAAACAGATCCTCACACAATGCTTGCTCTACATCTAACCATGATTCATCCAGACTGCTAGGTTTAAGCCATTTGGAGATATACTGCAGCTTGTTAGCTAAGAAAACATGATTAAAGTTAGGTAGCTCCAATCCGCCTCTATCTTTAGTCTGTTGTAAAGTTTTTAGACTGATAGTGATGGTTTGTTTTTCTGCTGTTCTATATTTTTGGCATGGATTCCTTTAAACTCTTTATTTTGTTTTATGGCAGCTGCTAAGGGTCAATAAAAATAGAAAAAAGTGAAGGAGAAAGTGGGCAGCCCTGCCTGGTGCCTCTCTGCAAACAGAAGCTTGGAGAAGTTTGATCATTGCTCTTCACACCTGCATCCGGTTGAATGACTGACTGATCCTGCCACTGGTAAGCAGTTTGTAAAAAAAACAAAAACACACTGATTTACAAGTAAAAGGAAATTCAGAGCTCTAAAAAACGACTGTGGAGAGTTTGTCATTCGTGTGAGAGGCTTTACCCTTAATGACCGCTGACTATTTTCCGGTTTAGCAGAGGTCCTCAGGAAAAATCGGTTGGGAACCACTGACCTACCTACACATCACAGTGAGGAACCTGTGTGTGAGTACGTTCAGTGAAAAGCTTCTTCAGGTCTGCTCCAAGAAGGGAAGGTACAGGACGTCATTACTGCCAGCAGCTGTTGTCCCCTGGAGCAAGAATTTAAATGAATAATTTCAATTTGACTGACAATTTATCATTTTTAATTTAAGAAAAACAACAAAAAAACGCCCATCATGTCAGTAGTGCTCTACTGTGGATTCCCACGTGTGAGGTGCACAACCTTTACTTACCACAAGGTGGTGCTGGTGTTGCACTTTTCAGTCAATGATGTGCTCACTAGACCTGAGAAGAGTTAGTTTCAGATTCACTGATCTGCAGGCCCAATTTAAAAACACTGTTATGATTACATGGGGAAAAAAACACTTCCACGCATCTCAGGAAGACATGGTGGGTGGCAGCAACTCATGATGCAGCCATTTTTATTTTCACTATTACCAGCAGTGTTACCATCCAGGAAAAAAAGTGAAGGTTGGTGTCAACTTGTATTCCATTATCATTAAATATGAAAGTACATCAAAGACGGCATCCTTTCTGAGGCCTCACAACCTCAAATTAAATTTCCACTGAGGTCGTGCCAGCCACATCTCTTGTCACAGATAAACAACAAGACCAATTCCTTGTTAGACCACAAGAAAAACCCAAGGTCATTTTTGAATTTATGTTTTTTCTCAAACATAAGTGATTTTTAAGGTTTAAAACCAGCAAGTAGATATTGTGGCAGTGAAGTCAGCAAATGCTTCCTGTGCTATCAGTGTTTGTCAAGCTTCAAATTACAACAATAAATGAATGAAAGTAGCGTATAATCTCCTTTGTAAGCTTAGAAATTCGTTAGAACATGTTTACAGCATGTAATCTAAGACATGCCATTGATACACAGAGGCTGTGCAGCTTTATGGGTTATGTAAGCGTTATGTAAGTGTGTGTTATGAGGGCTTGTCAAGTTGGCCGGCTGCAACACGTTTAAGCCAACAGGCAGTCAGACACAAATTCCACAGAGAGGAAAAAAAGTCTTTATTAATATCTTAATATATATCAATAATACTTTATATACAAAATATGTACAGCCATGTGTTACATTGCAAAATAAAAATCCAGAGTACCTCTTTCTATACAAAACTATTATTTTTCTTTGAACTTTACATTCATGCTCTGCTAAAAACAATTACAGCAAATTCCTTTAAAGCTCCTGCTTTCGTTGCATCAGTGTGAAGCAGGTAAAGGCAACAGCATGAGCTAAGATCAGGCCGAACCTTGACTGGTGACTTGTGGGCAAGATGCAAATCTACACACTGCATTCAGCAAACTGCTGCCTCATCCTTCCTCTGGCAGCTGTACAGATACACCTCGAGGTCATGTATCAAAAATAGAGATGTACAAGTAGTATAAGCAAAAAAAAATTTAAAAATTAAATTAAAGGACAATGAAAAGAATTACGAGACATTACTTCACAGGAAGTTCATCTAAAAAACAAACAGTCACAAATTAAATTGTAAAGCGTGTACGGCCACATAATGCTTCAACACCTCCGGAACACTGACGACACCCGAACACGCTGAACATGAATTCCTGCGTTTATTCAGCTACACCTGAAGGGTGGAGGAGCTACGCCAGAACCGAAGACTGGAGGAGCTACGCCAGAACCGAAGGGTGGAGGAGCTACGCCTGTCAGGAAACCTCTGGTTAACATGAACCGGTCGGATTAACTCTGATAAATTACTTTGAACGTTCTCGTCGAAATAATAGTTTGTTGCAGTTACAGGAGCAACAAACACTGACGGTAGATCCTCCATCCGCAGATCTACAGCAATAATAATAATAATAATAATAACAATAATAATAATAATAATAATAATAATTCAAGCAGCATCTACGGGGGCTTTTTTCTTTACAATCTTTACATTCATACAGAGTGGTAGGTCCCAATAGTTTTGGAGGCAGGAACTTTACATTCTGGGTTTCTCTGACATTCAACAACAGGTTCAGTGAATAAAAACAAGAAAAAAATATCCTTACAATCACTTGTGCACTTTTTAAACAGACCACCTTCACCATGAGTCATGCAACAGGTGTGAACTGAGCCTTTACCAGGGTACTGCTCGCTGCCCTGTTCCAGTTCAGGGTCTGGTGACCAGGACGGGTTCTGCTCTAGGGTCAGCGTGCTCTGGGGGCTGAACTACTGCTCTGCTTTGTCGGCTCACCAGTTTGCTGATTTACACTCCATTCAACATTCAAAGGAGAAGATTCTGACAGAAGATCTGCTCAGTCTTTGGTTTCCAAGTTCAAAGGAGAGACCTGCTTTAAAGCTTTGTGGAGAGAGGAGGAGTCCACTGGGTTCTGCTGGGGTCCTGGGGACCCTGCTCGTGGGGACATCAGACAAGAGGGCAGTGTCTCTGGGGGCAGGCTTGTTCCAGAGCCGTTCATGCCCTGGTACATAACCGGCATGCCCCCTGGGTACCAGCACTTCTCCAGCATTGGGAGATACGCCGCCGCCGCTGCAGCTGCGGGGGGGATGAGGTAGAAGGGGAGACAGAATGGCGGCTGGTTGGGGGAGAAGCTCATGTAACTGCCTGGAGCTCCTGCTGCGTGAACAGAGAGCACCTCATCCTCAGAGGAGTCTGATCTTGACCTCTTGGCCCGGGGCTCGTCACCCTCCTCCTTGACGGCCGTCCGCTCAGACACAGGGTTCTTGAGCTCCTCCTCCCTCCCGTGGCTCTGCGACCACCGGGCTTTGGGCTTGTCGTGCTCGCCGCCGTAGCCGCTATCAGTGTCTGTGTCGCTACCGCTCTGCTCCCCTGTCCCATGCTGGTAAGTCCTTTGAATGACTGGGACACAGTTCTTGGCAGGGACGTCTGAGGACCTGGCAGGCTGTCCGGCTGGTTTATTCACCTTCTCTGAAGCTTGAAGGGTGGACTCGTCCGGCTGTGGGTCGCTATGATGCTGCAGCACTTCAGCCGCGACCTTCTGAATGTGACTGATGACGTGGGAAGGGGTCAGGTCCCTGCTGCTCTCTTGGCTGGACAGATAATGGAGGACCTCTTTTGCACACAGATGAAAACCAGAGCGAAACATCTCTTCACTGGATTCTGTGCTGTCCCCTGCATGATCACCTGGATGATTAGAGCCACCAAATAAACATTAAATCTAATTTCCTGAAGTTTTACTTGAATTAGTTCTAATAAACACACCAGACTGCTGAACCTACACATGCTCCATTAAAATCTCCCACATCAAAAATCCAACTCACTGATCTGCAGGTCCTTCTGTAGCGCCATGATTTTCTTCTGCTGCTGCTCCAGGACAGCACTCAGGGTTTTCACATGCTTGAGCGTGAGCTCCAGCACCACGGCTTTCTCCAAATGACCCAGCGTCTAAAACAGGAAGACCTTCGATAAACATGTTGATCTTACTTATGTAACACATTCTGCAGCTGAACAGAGGGCGAGGCGTCAGGACCGGGAAACCATGAAATCCATGTAGACAAAATCATTTACTTCAAAATCTGTTTAAATTATTTTATTTAGAACAGAGTCAAACTTGAAAAGACAAAAGTTTGATCTAATCTCTCTTTGGTGGCAAACTATTCTTGGAACTGAATCAATAGTTTGGTGTAAACAAACAGCTCAGAGGAACCATGTGATGTCTCTGTTTCTTTGGCTCTGAACAGACATGCCATATCTAGGAGATAATACTCACTGTGAGCTTCAGATGTTCTGGCAGCAGGTCCTTCAGCTGGGAGATGCACTCGTTGATTCTGTCACGTCTCTTCTTTTCGATCAGCCGGTGCGGCAGCTTGTTCGTCTCCTGGAGGGTTTAAACACGTGTTCAGGCTGCACAATTTCAACTTTTTAAAACAGGAATGCCATGCATTTACAAGCTGAACTGACCTTGCACTCGTCCACGCGCTTTGAGCCTCTCCTGGGTTTGAACACATAAAGTGGAAAGTCCATTCTTTGGAAAGAAGATAAAAATATTATTCAGAGGTTCGATGTGAAGTTCTACACAGAGATGGATTAAATAGAACAGGTTTCTATTTACCCGTGCATGTCAGCTATATCCATTGGTGGGTGTTTCGGCACGTAAGGAGGTGGTTGCGCACTTGTAATCCTCTCCATGACGCTTGGACAAAGACACGAATAAAAATGCCTCAAAGTGTCCAGAGGACTCCAGATATGCCTCAAAACAGACAAGCCTCAAAATATATATTTCTATATAAGACTTGTTCCCGTGCGAGTCTCCTGGTTGTGAGTGGAAGTGGCGTGTTGTCAGCCTGAGGTCCGCGCGCGGCAGAATGACTTGGGAGCTCCACGCCCGACTCAATGTGTGAGAGCTGGGTGGGATCCTGGCTACGTGTTAAATAAACCCTGTGACTGCAGGCACGTCTCTGGGCTCGCGGAGCAGACTCCGTCACATGAGGCTCACGTGTTGGACGGCGCTTTCAGCTCCTCGCCCCCTCCTCCACCTGCTGCTGAAGTCCAGCCCACTTCTGTAGTACTCCTCCACGGGGGCCGAGTCTCGTGTACCACCACGCTCCGGCGCGAGGCTGAGCCGTGTTTACAGCGAGGGGAAGTGGAGCAGCAGTTTGGCTTCATGCTGCACGGCTCTTTAACTTCTCAGGGACACGTATTGAAAAATAGTTGGCTAATTAATTAGCATCAAGCTGAATAATTAAGATTTGGAAACGAGCTGATTTGTTATTAAATGTTTTGCTGTCAGAAAGTAATAGACATGAAAAACCTTGTGGTCACAATAAACTTATATTACAGAAAAAAACGTATAAGTTTAAGATTGAAAAAGCAAACTAAAGAGAGGTAATAGGTGGGAAACTGGTGCTCGCTCGATGCGTTTAGAATAATTTAACACTTATTTCCCTCGAGCTTTTATGCTGATAAAAATAATAAAATATGTGTTTGTCCGAAGCATTTTTGCTTTATTGTGGTTAACTGTGCAATCCTACACTGTGGCGCGTGCCGGGCTCACACGAGCACAGTGGACTTGTGTATTTATGTTCTGTACCAGCTCGCTGTGCTGCACGTGCGCCTGCGGCAGGATGGCAGCGCCGCTGTAGCGGAACATTAACGCTTTTTCTTTTTCCTCCCCGCGCTGTGCTGATTAAACCTGGGAGTGCTGTACCCAGCCGACGGTCACGTTGAGCTCCTCATGGACGGCAGCCGGGAAGCCGGTGACGTCAGCGGCCAGACAACCGGGAGTGACCGACGGGTCGGTCGGTTCCAGCCGCCGACGTCCCGAAGCGGACGCGCTATTTATAGAAACAGCCGCAGACCAGGCCACGGAGTGGAAAGAAGAGGAAAAGTTGAATAACGAATTCTACCTCAGAGGATCTAAAAATAAACTTTACTCCCTCTTTTTATTACTAACCAGGACAGAGTCGGTTATCAGGAACAAACTACTTTTACTAAAACTCCAGGACCTGGTTAACATCACAGCACAGATTAAAGGAGGGGGCCATTTATTTAGTAACACAATGTTCAAAAGGCACCTGGTGAAAAGCACCAGAAAAAGTTTGTTTGTGGGTCAAACTTTGGACCAGACTGGTTTATAAATGTAGGTACTCAGAAACAGCAGGATTACTACGACTACTACTAACATATACTAATATATATGTGCTGAATATTATTGATATTAACCTACTACTATATAATAGCATCATGTGTTTGGGGTGGAATTAAGTGGTATAACTATTACTGTTATTATTACTGCATGACTCCACCATTCTAATAGATTATTGAAAGCTTATGGATTTACTATATTGGTATTGCTGTCATTATTAGCCTACTTTTATTGTGGTTAGTAGGATTATTATTACTATATAACTCTGTGGCAAACATATATTCTTTAAGGAGATATTGATAGTGAATATTATCATCATTACTGGTCCATTATAAGATGATGAAATGACCAGAGGTTGTTATCAATAATGTATTTATATTTATATATATTTATGTAATTAATTTAACACATATAAGAAGAAGAGTAACAGGTGACATGGTCGGTGTGTCCCGAACGTTTTTACATGCATACCACGGCAGTGCATAAGCAGGTCTACTGGGGCGTAACTGCACTTACATGGTTAAAATCTTCTTCATCCTCATCCTCCAGATGGGTCCTAACGGCCTGTTCTGGGTCTCTATCGGAGCAAAAACTGTAGGCGGCGATGCTGCAAACTCACAATTGGATTCTTTTAAGTTTAGAAGACCTAAATCTTCTGATGGTTTTGAATTTTGTATAGAAAAAGACAACTTATATGGAACAAACGGGAACTCAAGCAGAACTACGACTGTTTGCATTTATTCCGCTTATGATCAAAAGATGGATGCAATCATATATTTCTTTTTATAAATCAGTAGCAGACCCTGCATTTATTATTTATTATTACATTATTAACAAGATATTTAAGTTATATCCATTAAGTTTTTTTTAATTAACATTATCCTTTACAAGTTTGATGCAAACATTTCCTTCCAGAGCTGCAGAAAGGCAGTCAGGACGCATGAAAGCAAATTTAGAGACGACAGCTTGTTCTTCATTTTTAAACTTGCATTAGCTTCTA
Organism: Melanotaenia boesemani; assembly: GCF_017639745.1. Lineage (NCBI taxonomy): Eukaryota > Metazoa > Chordata > Actinopteri > Atheriniformes > Melanotaeniidae > Melanotaenia > Melanotaenia boesemani. The sequence goes on from NC_055684.1 coordinate 39,558,226, forward strand.
GCTTCCTGGAGGTTACGTCTCCATTTCATCTCCAGACAGTACAAGCTGTGATAACTTTGTGAGGAACATTATTAGGAATTTAAAATCTTGTTAGCTTACATTTTAGTGCTGATTAAATTATTAATAATTAAAACAAATATTTAGCTAAAATTGGTGGAAAATGGCTCCTGTGTGCTTCTTTAGAAAGAAGGCCAGGAAGGTCAGGATCGTGTCACAAAGACCAACTTGATGAACTTTTGGTATTAACGTGACTTCTGGAAAGTTCCTAATTGATGAGGAAACAACATCAAACCGAGTGATTCCACTCTGCAGGGTCGCTGGTGTCAATCAACTCAGGACCATTTCCAATCAACACACGTGGTTTCTCTGAAATCCAGCAGATTAACTGTGACGCAGTTCATTTTCTGTCCTGGAAAATGACGTCAGGAACGGCCGAATTTTGTAGCTGTGAGCAGCGTGCACGTCCAGGCAGTTGTTTCAAATTGATTTGATGACAGAGAGGAAAGAAAAATCCTCATAGTTCTTCTTTGCAACCTGGAAGTAAAAATGTTTGCAGCGAAAGAAAACAAACATGTTTGTTTTCATTACCTGCAGGTAAAAAAAAAAAAAGGCTGCTGCATTATGTGGACTTAATGCCTGACCCTGTCCCACAACCCCTACCGCAGATACGTCCAACCACTGGTCAGGATAACTAGCTGGTATCTGTAAGCTGTTGTAATATTCCAGGAAGGGGGTCCAAGGCTCCTCATATTTTGCAAGGAGCCTTTAAGGGTAAGTTTCAGAAAATGCTGGGAGTCCTGGTGTGTTTTTCAGGGCTGGAGGATGAGACGTCTTGAGTTACAACAATAAATTCTGTAACTGCACCGACTTTACCTTTGAGGGGGTGAAATTCAGGGATGAATCCAAATAGAGCACATACGAGAATGGGGTGATTTCCTTTTGAAACATTTTATAGGCATTAAGACGTCGGACCAGAACGCGTGTCTATAACCTGCTGGTCCAGCTTCACACGAGGGCACGGGGGAAGATTTGCACCCATCCTGCTCAGGTGGACTCTGATGACCAACATTTTCCTCCCACCATCAAGAATATTCTGTCTTCAGACGAGTGAAAGTCAAAACCTGTTGAACATGACGGTTCCTGAGTTTAACAGAAATGAGTCATTTTACACGAAGTGCAAGTGCACGAGTCTCTAACACTTCTAGAGACACTTAAATCTTTTAAAAGCACATGAATCATTTCATAGTGATCTTTAAGGCAATAGCAATAAAAACAGGGCAAGAGGAAAAGGTTAATTACATCAAGTTTAATAAATAATTCTACTTTGATATACAAATGGACATTGCTCAGGTTTGTTTAATCTTAACATTCTTGAATAAGTTTCTTATTTTATTATACAAAAGCAAAGGTAAGCAACAAACTGTACACATAGTCCAAGAAAGAAAAACTATCCATGGAATGAAAATAACTTTAATGTTAGAATAAACTTTAACATAAAGGTGGCTCAGCAGACTGGAAACAGGCACAAACGGAGAAAGTCCAGAGAAAAGAATGAAATGACACTAGTTTATTACTGGGTAAATTACACACCTCCTGAGCAAACCGTGACAACACTGAGGACAGTTTAAAACACAGATTTAATTGTCCTTTACAGCCAAGTTAAATAAGAAAGCTAATTTCCCCTGAAATGTAAGTTAGAACTGAGATATGAGCCTCTGATTTACACAAGTGGAATAAATGACCTGTTTATATTGCTCTCACACACAATTCTATCTCTACTGAGTGAAGCTGACTTAAGTACGTGCATTGTCAAGAAATAATAGAATAAAGTAATTATGTTATCTATATTTTTGTGTAAGAATAGAAAGCCCACAACTTCCTAATTTATCTAGAGACAATAAAGAGGAGACCAAACTACAGCCCGGGGGCTTTAAATGAGACGGAACTGAATTTACACACCAGTGAAGTTGCATATTTAAGTCGATATATTGCACAGCGTACAAAAATAAGACATTAAATACTGCTCATGATGCCAGGAGTATAAATAGAAAACCTTCAATAAATAAAAAGGAACAAATTCCTCCAGTCCAGTCAACATGTTTCAAGTTCAACCATTAAAGGCCATGTGTTGAGAAATCCAATTTATTTCTACATGGAAAACATTTGGCATCAGTTCTAACGGAGCTGAACGAACGAGGTGGGTGAGTGTTGCCGTCGGCAGCAACACCTGCGTGGGGTAGAGCTACACGTTGCCTTATGACTACCTATATTACAGTGTTTCCCTACCGGTTTTAAGTTACATCACACATGGCGTGCAGCCTTGCCGCGAGGACCGCACGCTTCGTCCAGACACCGAGCCGAGGCCGAGCTGCTTCAGGTCTCTGCTGGACCTTTATGCAGGCTGCTGGGGGTTGGCGTTCATGTGCTGAGGGTGTCCCAACAGGCCGATCCGCTGCTTCTGCTTCCTCTGCTCTGTCATCTGAAGACCACACAGAGACCAGATCGTTAATAGAGCCACATACATCCTCCGCTACAGAACGTACGGACACAGCGGCTTCTCTCAGGCTCAGTCTGCGCCGCTTCGGTTGACTTTGCACACGGATCAAATGAAACCGATTCTTCAGAAATCCTCGTCATGCACCTTACTGAGTCTCCAGATGAAAGCAACTGAATACAAAGCACTCATTCTGAAACTTTATCGGTAGAAATTTCAGAGATCAATAAGGCTGTGAGTCATAACACAGACGGTAACCTTTACACCAGCAGGAAGAAGAATGAGTTTTCTGTAAAGAATTCATTTTACTTAACATCATGTAGCGATCTGCACCGCAGCACTGAAACACAACAATATTAAAAGTGAGAAGACAAAGTGGTCCTGCAATGAGTGTTCCAGGAGAAATTATTCTGCATCGAGGGTGTGTTGGAGGAAAGTGGACATTTTAAACTCAGTTTCAACCCTTTTCTGCAGTATAATTCCCTGACTTAACCAATTTTCTGCAGACTGACCTGATAACAGAGCGCTCGCAACACAATTTACCAATTTGTTCCTTAGAAAGTTGTTTAATTCATCGTCATTCTCGAAGCAGACTTTTAAAACTGTGCTTTAATAAAAAATACATAAATAAACCAAAGCAGGTATTTTTGTTGAATCTGGAGGGAAATGTGACTGACGTTTGTGTTCTTCACAGCTTTCAGCCACACTATAATCATTTCCCCCTGTCTGGGTCAAAATGTCTGAGACATTCGCTTCCTCTTAGATAGTTCTCATTTCCAGGGTAAAGACATTTTTAACAAATCTGTTTACTAGAACTTGTGGATTGCAGCAACAGTCGCCGTATTTATACGCAATGTCAGCTAAATTTTCCTTCATTTCTCAGCAAGTTAAAAAATAGCAGATATTTAGTTGCTAATTCTGCTATTTCAAAAAACAAAGTTTTAAGTTAAATACATCGATCAATATATATCGCATGCAAAAAACCCTCCAATATTAACCCTTTAATGCCACATGTTTCATGTTTAACACATACAGTTTCTGAGGCATTCTGCATCACTTTATGGTAAAAACTTTGCTCGCAACCCTGTTAACACAAGCTGATACTTGTATTCTGCCCCCTGGTGGACACATTTTGCACTACAACATTTTGACATATCACATGGTGATAAACGGTAATTTTAATTTTGTTTGTTTTTTAATGATTTTTTTTTTACATTTTGTTAAAGGGCCAAATAAAGACTTCTGATAAAAAAAATGAGAATTTTTTCCCCATTTTTTCTTGGTTCGGGCTTCAAAGGGTTGACCGACAGACAATGAAGTCCTTTATGTGAAGTTTTATTATTGCTGCTCTCAGTTGCTCTAATCGTTTGTGAAGGTTATTTCATTTTTGTTTTTACTCCAGTGTTTTCCTCATGCGGACCGTCCACGCTGGGGTTGTTACCACGGTGATCGCACTTGTCTGGGTGACCGGGGTCCTGCATTGCAGCCTTACGTCTGCGGGGTGGAGCCCAGCCTGCCCTGATCTGGGTGGTTGCCGTGGCGGTGGCCTCTGTGGACATGGGTGAGGACTGGCTCCTGGTGTGGACAGATCCCCATGATATTGTTTCCTCAAGGCAGCATCATGCCAGATGTTTATTACTTTTAGTATTTAATACCTACATTCAGTTTAGAGACAGAAATTAGGGAGTCATGTTTGTGCAGAATTTGTGTGTGTGTGTATGTGTGTGTGTGAAAGAAACTTTAATGAGTGTGTTGTTTTTTTAATTGCTATGTTACCTGTTTTGGTGTGAAGGTTTGTTTTATTTTAATATGCATGATTTTTTTTATCATGTTAAGCACTTTGTGTAAATAAAGTTTGATTTGATTTGATCAAGTCCGCAGGAAGTAAAGATGAGTTGTTCATAAATGATGTGCTGTGAACTATGACTCATCACCTTTAGTATTCAGTAAACTTTGCATCTGAAAGGGCAACGAGCGGAGCGCGAGATAAGCCGTGCACGGCTCTCGTTCCGCTTGCTGCTTCCTTCCCCATCAGGAGGTGACAGACATTTTACTTTGGTCCAGACCAACCTGTTCTTTGAGCTCGGTCAGCTGGCCCGAGAGGTTGGTCACCAGTTTCATGGTGGACTCCAGCTTCTCCTGCAGGTTTCTGATTTCATTCTGCTCTCCATCCGCGTCGCTGCTGACCAGCGACATGGCCCGCATCCGTGGAAACCAGTCCAAGTTGTGCTCCTGGAAAACAGTAATATGCCTCTTTAGGTCACATCATGACATAATGAGATGGACTGATGTCCCCTTAGTGACGTTCTCTTCAATTTGCTGTACATTTTCTAGGAAGTTACTCATTTTCACGCTAAATTTGATTAATTAAATAAGTCAAAAGTGCTTCTTAATGCAGCACAAATGGCATCAATCTCTATTTGATTTAGATTTTTTTATCTCAGGCTGGTTTAGTCTCTTCAGGCTGTGGCAGTGATTTCAATCAAACTACTCATGGTGGGACTTTCCATATTAGAATCACATGAGATACAGAGACATTCTTGAAATCACTCAAAACCGGCGGCCCACTCACTGGCCATAGTTCATGTTGCACCTAGTTTTTCCATACGCCCAATACACTGGCAAACTTCCTACAAACGGATGCAGAAACTTCCTCTTTCATGCAGCGCTGAGATTAACACGCAGCACTTAAATGCTCCTGTCAGCTGCAGATGACACATTTCACCAATCACGCACACGGATGCAAGTTGCTTATTTCATTTTCGGTGTATTATTCCCTGAAAGAGGGAACCACAGCGTAACATGACCGACACCATTAATGCCATTTATTTCTGTCGAACTGGTGTCGCCTCAGGGTTTGACAATTCATTTTTAATATATATCTCTGAAGTAAACATTTTCAATGATTTCTTTTCTTTTAAATGCACACACGGGTAGTAAAAATGTGCTTTGAGAACAGTTTTGCTATTGGAAACCATGGCTGAAAACATTTTCCTGAAATGGAAGGTGTGGTTGTTGATGACTGACAGGTAAGAGCTGCAAGGTCATATTTGGTTTGGCCCAGTGAGAGGAGTGAATTTACCCAATAAAGAAAATAAATAAAAATCACTACATGGAATAAAAAAATGAGACACAATTTCCATTAAAATCCTAATTTCTAATTCTATATATAGTGAACTTTTTTCTCCAGCAATTCAGAAACTGTTAGGATCACAGCATTAATTAGCATTAACCTTTATTTAACCAGATAAGTCAAGAACCAGTTCTCATTTACAATGACGACAGCTAAAAACAGCGAGTCATATTACAAAATATTAAATATAAAGTTTCATAAAACGAGAAAGGTGTAATAAAACAACGGTTGCAAACATTCGGAGCAGGAAGCAGATTATTTAATGCAATACGCTTGTAAAACAGGGAAAAGGAATAAATGAGCCAAGTTTTAGATTCTGTACTGGTTCCAGTTATTAGAAGCTGCAAAATTAAATGAAAAGTACTATTTGATAACAAGGGATATTTATAGAAACTAATAAAATTAGGCTAACTTATTTCACTGATGCAGAAGGGGCATGATTCGCAGCGCCCGTCCAGAAGTTGCTGTCAACATGCCTGCAGGCAGCTCGGTTACATTCTTTCACGCCTCTACCTCCTCTGGCACTTGACTAACACATGCTGCCATTATCCTTATCTTAAAAATATGCCAAAGTCATGTGAATGCGTCTAAGTTTAATTCTTCATAAGCCAGCATTCACGGCTCTGTCATGTCCTCAATCAGCCCAGAATTCGTCCTGAAGCTGCATGAACGAAAAGAGGATGCAGCGTAGCCGCTGTGGTCACCGTGCAGTGCCAAAGAAAGAGGCTGAAAAAGTCCCCAGGTTTCAGTGGTTGATTCGGGGACGGTGGGGCAAGTGAGGTGGCCGTGCTCACCACAAACCCGTCCCAGGTCAGACAGCAGCCAGAGGGGAATCACACAACACTAAGATGAGGCGTGCACACTCATTCTGAGAGGAGGAGAGGACGTTTGTGAACATGTTCCACTTCCTGAATGACAAGTGATGAAGGCTGTGTTTACCTCGACTGTCTGCCCGTCTTCCCCAACATGCATGCAGTTAGGAAGAGTTGTTATTCCGCTTAGTGAGACTTTTCACCCCAGTCCAAGCTGTTGAACCTGCAGGTATCCACAACTTCCTAATACTTTGCTAAAGTTTTCCTGATTCCTGTTTGTGTAACCAAAGTCAGAGAGCAGATGAAAACATGCTCAGTGGTTCAGGTAACCACAGGAAACTAGCTTCTCATTATGTTTTGGGTCATTTTTACCAGTAAAATTATGTTTATACATTTCAGAGGTCAAACATTAGTGGCCCATTTCCACATGTAAAAACTAAACCAAGACAACTGAGATCTGTGCTCTTAATTTTGTTCTTTAACTGCACCATCCATGCCATTATACTCCCTCCACCATGCGTGACAGATCAGATAAGGAATGCTTTATCTTTAAAAGAATGTTGCTCCAGAGCTAAAAGGCTTCTTTTGTTGTTATTTTGTTTTTTTTAAACATGTTTTCAAGTGAAGCCTACACTGTTCTGAGAAATGACCCAATTCTACTTTTTAGGAATATAAAGTGCATAAATAATGAATCTCTTCTGTTATTTAAATGGACCTGATTTGGGATGGTACATTTACACAAAAACAGTCCGAAGTAGAAGCAGAATTAAAAGGAAGAAAAACACAAAAACAAAAAGATTCAAAGTACTGCTTGCATATTCACCACTGCAATATTTTTATGATATATTTTAAAATGATTATTTACATTATATATTTTACATTTTCTGTAGCGCTCCCTTTTTGTAAAAGCGACTGTGGCCAATCTCTTCAGGTGAATTTGGCCTTTGGATTTCAACCCTGCTCACCCTCAGCTCTCCACAGCTGTAGTAGCATGAAGCTACAGCAACATTCAGTTTCTATTCTTTTCTATTCTATTCTATTCTGCTCTACAGTCATTTAGCAGACGCTTTTATTCAAAGCGACTTACATGTGAGAGTAAGAACAACACAAGCAAGAATTCAAATAAGTGGTTTGTTTCAATTCTCTAGAAGACTGAAACAGTTTTTTGCCTGCATTTACAATAATCCACCATGACCCCACAGCATGATGCTGCCACCACCGTGCTTCGCTGCATGGAGGGGATTCTCAGAATAATGACTTTGTAATCTTTGTGGAGTAATGAGGAGTTTTTAGGGTTAAGACCAAGAAAAAAAAACCTTTCTGATTAATGCCCTTCTCACCTGGTTCACCTGTTTTAGTATTTTACTTTTTCTTGGCAGGCCATTCATGTCCTTTTGTTTTTTAAATAATGTGTTTATTACTGCTTCAGAGCTTTTGCATAGTCTATTTATTTATTCATTCATTTATTTACTATATCTGCCCCTGACCTGTACTTGTGTGACATCCGGAGATGATGGGACGATGAGTTCTGATGATGGGACAGGAGTTGTGATTAAGCTCAACGCGATAAACTCTATGTGCAAAACACCAGTAGTTCTATGTGTCCTCTGAGTTTCTTTGCTTTGCCCCTGATAAATAAAATAAATAAAATAATAAATAAAAGTAAATACAGTTGTGGCCATACCAGATCTGAATTCAGGACCTTAAACCAAAAGTTGTGAATATATTTGCAAGCACAACATTTTTATTTTTATTTTTTATAATTTTAATGAATTTTATAATTTATTTCTTTGTAATTTGACCCATTTGAGTAACTTGAGTAATTTGAGTAAGGCATAAAAAATATGTCTTCAGATTAAATTTAAGGTTTCTACATAATGGAAATACAGCACATTTCTTTATTCTCCTGATTTCTCATTAACTTTATTGATTTATATTAATAATAAAAAGATACATCAGATAATAGATCATTTCGATTTGGCATTTAACACCATGTAAGATGCTGATCTTATTAATTTATTATTGTTTTAGTTGTTTTAATTGATTTTATGTTTGATTTTGTGATGTGGGGCTGTTTTAATGTGTTTTATCTTTTTTACTTATTTAATTTGATGTTGTGCTCTTACTGACTGTTATTTGTGGCTTTATTTGAAATGTCTGTACAGCATTTTGGTCCAGTGCAGTTGTTTCTAACCAACTATTGCATTAAATTACATTTAAGTGTTTTATAAATAAAGCTGGATTGAATAAAAGACGCTTCAGGCAATGAACACTCACTAGTTGGTCTGTATAATAATTCTGGAAAGAGTGAAAATAGATGCATTGTAGTTGGTTAAACTCTTTAAATTACAAGCAAAATTAACAGTTCAATTACATAAAGTTAATGTGGTAGAAAATATTAATAATATGTTGTTGTCTAAATGCTGAAAACGCTGTTTATGTTTTAGTGTTTATACTCATATGAATAAATAAATGCTGACATTTTTTCTATTATTGATTGAAACTTGATTAAAACATGTTTTTCTTTAAACAAAATTCCACCTTTAATGTGTCATTTAAATACAAAAACAATAAATGTTTTTATGATCATTTTCTGTAACCCACAAGAACATTCTGAACTCCACGGAACGGAGGACATTTCCCCGTTCAGGATGTTCTTGATTCGGTCAAGAGACACTCGTGTGCCACTGACGACTTTTTCCACCAGCAACCTGGCTTTCTTTCCATCTCCAGCGGTTACAAAGGAAAGCTCTTCCAGTAAACTGATAAGCCTGAGTGTTATTTAAGACGACAAAAACGTTGGCTTCGAGAGAAATGACATCAGCACACTTTTCATTATTAAAACTGCACGGGCCATAACAGAGAAACAGGATGCCATGTGGTTAAAACAGCAACAGAAAACGTCACAGTCACACCACAAGCCACCTGATGCACTGACAAATATGCAAATGCGTCTTTAAAAAAGGGAAATACAAGAAAAAGTAGAAGGTGCTCAAAGAGCAGGGACGTGTTTCAGTGTCAGACAGTCAGAATAAGGGCAGCAAGCGTGAATATGCATCATATTTTTACACTTTAGATGTGACATTTCACCCAGAAGCCTCCACTATTGACGTCAGTCCCAGTCATTGTCAGAGCAGTTTGACTTCTACACCCCCCTTCTGTCCTGCCACTTCTTCCACGTTACAGTAGCATCAAATAAACTGAAACACGGTGGGTGAGAAGCGATTTAGATCGGAGGGGAAAAAACAAAAACCTTACACGATGCATTTCTGTTTAAGTTATTGCTTACTTTGGAGGAACACATGTGTTTACATAAAATACAGCTGGAAGAACAGGATATTCATCAATAATTCATTTCCATGTAACTTTTGACAAATATGTTTTATATTTGCTTTTTATATCTCTAGAGGGCATAGAAAATAGAAAACAGAAAAGGACCTGCGAAAAAAAATGACTTTCTATTGTATAATTTCAGCTGAGCAGCATGAACAGGGCTGCACGTGGTGCAGTGGTTAGCGCCGCACAGCTGGGAAGTTCCTGCTTTAAACCTCAGCTTCAGTTTGCATGTTCTCCCCACGTTTACACACATGTTCTCCCCACGTTTACACACATGTTCTCCCCATGATTACACGCATGTACTCCCCACGTTTACATGCATGTTCTCCCCATGATTACATGCATGTTCTCCCCATGTTTACATGCATGTTCTCCCCATGATTACACGCATGTACTCCCCACGTTTACATGCATGTTCTCCCCATGATTACATGCATGTTCTCCCCATGATTACATGCATGTACTCCCCACGTTTACACACATGTTCTCCCCATGTTTACATGCATGTTCTCCCCATGATTACATGCATGTTCTCCCCATGTTTACATGCATGTTCTCCCCATGTTTACATGCATGTTCTCCCCATGATTACATGCATGTTCTCCCCATGTTTACATGCATGTTCTCCCCATGTTTACACGCATGTTCTCCCCATGATTACACGCATGTTCTCCCCATGTTTACATACATGTACTCCCCATGTTTACACGCATGTTCTCCCCACGTTTACACACATGTTCTCCCCATGATTACATGCATGTACTCCCCATGATTACATGCATGTACTCCCCATGTTTACATGCATGTTCTCCCCATGATTACATGCATCTACTCCCCATGATTACATGCATGTACTCCCCATGTTTACACACATGTTCTCCCCATGTTTACATGCATGTTCTCCCCACGTTTACACACATGTTCTCCCCATGATTACATGCATGTACTCCCCATGATTACATGCATGTACTCCCCATGATTACATGCATGTACTCCCCATGTTTACACACATGTTCTCCCCATGTTTACATGCATGTTCTCCCCATGATTACATGCATGTTCTCCCCATGATTACACGCATGTTCTCCCCATGTTTACACACATGTTCTCCCCATGTTTACACACATGTTCTCCCCATGTTTACATGCATGTTTTCCCCATGATTACATGCATGTTCTCCCCATGATTACATGCATGTACTCCCCATGTTTACACACATGTTCTCCCCATGTTTACATACATGTTCTCCCCATGATTACACGTATGTTCTCCCCATGATTACACACATGTTCTCCCCATGTTTACACACATGTTCTCCCCATGTTTACATACATGTACTCCCCATGTTTACACGCATGTTCTCCCCACGTTTACACACATGTTCTCCCCACGTTTACACACGTTCTCCCCATGTCTAAACACATGTTCTCCCCATGTCTACACACATGTTCTCCCCATGTCTAAACACATGTTCTCCCCATGTCTAAACACATGTTCTCCCCATGTCTACACACATGTTCTCCCCATGTCTACACACATGTTCTCCCCATGTCTAAACACATGTTCTCCCCATGTCTACACACATGTTCTCCCCATGTCTAAACACATGTTCTCCCCATGTCTACACACATGTTCTCCCCATGTCTACACACATGTTCTCCCCATGTTTACACACATGTTCTCCCCATGTTTACACACATGTTCTCCCCATGTCTACACACATGTTCTCCCCATGTCTACACACATGTTCTCCCCATGTCTAAACACATGTTCTCCCCATGTCTACACACATGTTCTCCCCATGTTTACATGCATGTTCTCCCCATGATTACATGCATGTTCTCCCCATGTTTACATGCATGTTCTCCCCATGTTTACATGCATGTTCTCCCCATGATTACATGCATGTTCTCCCCATGTTTACATGCATGTTCTCCCCATGTTTACACGCATGTTCTCCCCATGATTACACGCATGTTCTCCCCATGTTTACATACATGTACTCCCCATGTTTACACACATGTTCTCCCCATGTTTACACACATGTTCTCCCCATGTTTACACACATGTTCTCCCCATGTTTACACACATGTTCTCCCCATGTTTACATGCACGTTCTCTCAATGTATGCACACATTAAGTTAAATCAAATCAATTTGATTTGTAAAGCGTTTTCCTACTAAAGGCAGCACAAACTTTACATGGAAAGATATTAATTATTAAAGTAAAACAAGCCTTCACATACCAAAGGAAGCAACATAGCAAAAAAAAAACACACTCATTATCTCTGTCACACTGTTACATAGACATCCACACACATGCACAAATAGAGCAGCCCCCCTCCCCTACACAAACTCCCTAATTTCTGTCTCTTAGAATAAAGATATTAAAAGTAATAAATATCTGACCTGAAGCTGCTATGAAGAAACAGTTGTGGGGTTCAGATCATGGAGGCCGCCACCGCGCCAGGGTGTACCCCACCTCTCACCTAACAGCTGCTGGGATAGGCTCTAAAGACGAGGTCATCTCTGAAGCCATATTCATAAACTGGTGATTTCCAATTAACCAGTAAGTACAGTGATAAGATGGAGTGACAACTATTATCAGGAGGTGCACAACTGAAAGAGCCTGAACACAGGCCGATCAGGTTTTATGACTTTGACTAAATCTAAGTGCAGCTTCCAAAACTCAGTCACATGACCACCTCATGTGGCCCACAAGGAAAATGCCATAAGGAAGGTTTTCTGTGGTAGAACCACTTCTGGCCCACAAAATACTAGCTTTAATCCAAGCCAAAAACTGACCTCTGGACCGCACGCGGCCCACACAACACTCGCCAGTGCCGTAACTGAGCCATAAGTGCTAAAAGGAGCCCGGATTCAGCCCAGACATGTCTGCTGTCTGGGAAGGGACAGCGCTTAGAGTACGATGCAAACGATGCAAGGCCAGAGTTTTTAAAAGAAAAAAAAAAAAAAAACAAATGAAATTTTTCTGCTATGGTAAAATCAGCCACCTGATCTCAACCTGATCTTGCTGTATTTCCCTCAGTGAAGATTAAAACTAGAGGCAGAAAGACCCACAAACAAACAGCTGAAGACAGGAAACTCCTTCTTTGGTAATATCCGTGGGTCTAGACTTCAGTCGTGCATTGAATGCAGAAATGTTAAAGTATTAAAAGTGAACACTTTGTGTATGGTTAGGGTAATGTGTCCCGTTACTTTTGAGCTTCATGGAAAAAGGACTGAATAGATGAGTTGTTCTAAAGCTGAGGGTCTGCATTTCTTGCCCATATTTTTTTTTGTAACTGCAACTAGAATATATTTTAATAAACAGCTTAAAATAAGTCATTTTGTGTATTTGAGCAAATATTTGTGCATCTGTCTGTATCTATATACATCTGCTGTTTGTCCCTGCATTTCCTGTCTTTACCAAATACAAATAATCTAAAAATGTAGTCTTTGCACATAATGACAATTTAGGAACGTAAACTTTACAATTTATATAATTAGTATATTTTAACAGAGAAACTGCAGTTAATGTTAAAGATGGCTGAGTCACCTGATAAGGTCATCAGGGTCTTTTGCACGATGCAAACCCTCTTTCTTAAGCCAGAAAGCTGCTGGTCACAAAGCAACCCTTGAAAGCTTTGGTTTGGCTCTACGGGGTGCAAGGTTAATGAGACACAGAGACAACGAGAGGGGGGTTAATCCTAAGTCAGGTGGTTCCTCACAAGACTAAGTATAACAGATGAAGACATGAGCAGGAAAGTGGGCTAAATCTGCTAAGCAACTGTCAAAGTGACAGAAGCAAAAGTGCGTCAGGGAAGTAACCACTGCCAAAACGGGGCTTTCCTTTGGCAGTTAAAATGCTTTCTAATGCTTCGCATGCCATGAGCTTATTGCAATAATCAACAGCTAATTTCTTACTGGTTTTTACGGGTGATGCTGAACATCAGCAGGCTGAATGACTAAAGGCATACAGATCCAGCCTGGGCTGCTTTGTTGCTCTTTTATTAATAATAAACATTTAAAAAGTGAAGCGTCCTCTTCCAGGTTCTGAGAGTCTGTCATGTGGTGATGTGCAAACTTGTGTCTGTAATGATGAAAGAAAGGCATGGCTGCTAGAAGCTAGAAGCATATCATGACGGAGCGCTCTCCATTCATCTGACTGAGGTGATAATCTACCTGCAGAGAGAGGAGGGACGACGTATCACAGTCTCAGTACTGAAAAAGGTAGAAAATGTTCTGCACATCACCAGCAGGTAAAGCTGAAATACTGCAATAATCATTTCTGACCAAACTCCTGTAAACCTAAATGTCAGGGCCAGAAAGCACCAAAGCGATGCTCAACCTCAGAAAAAGACCACAACAAACAGCTGATTCGCCACTGAATGCAAGGTCTTTGAAGCCCACGTGGACCGTTGTCTGTGTTTGCAAAACACACACCCTTAGTAATTTAAGAGAAATAAGTAAGTTTTCAGAACATATCCTTGCACATTGTAGGTGCACCATACACTTGTTTTTGACGATGCCTCTGCCATTAACTGGCAGAAGAATGAACATGTAGTACAGCACAAAATCCTGACGAGCCACAAAAGAATCTGTCCTGGTCAAACCTTTTAACCTGCTAAGACCTGGACGCAACTGCGAAGGAAGGAAGGAAGGAAGGAAGAAAATTAAAATAAAAGAAAAAAGAAAAGAAAAAGAAAAAAAGAAGTATTTCTATCATCTGGTTTTTATCCTCAACATTGAACAACGTTAGGATTCAATGACTCATCCTCTGAACCGCTTGGTCCATGACGGGTCGCAGGTAAGCTGGAGCCTATCCCAGCATTAACAGGTGAGAGGCAGGTACACCTGGACAGGTCACCAGTCCATCGCAGGGTCAACACATAGGGGACAAACAACCATTCACACTTACACACACTCACTCGGAGAATTTAGAGTCATCAGTTAACCTAACATCCTAAGCCGGAGTACCCGGAGAGTACAAGGTTCGAACCTCCCCCCGCCGAGATTCGAACCAGCGACCTTCTTGCTGTGAGGCTGCGGTGCTAACCACCACACCACCGTGCAGCCCAGTTAAAAATGATTCTAAACATTAATGTTGACCTGTTGGGCTCTGGGGACGTCATGGCAGTTGAAAATAAAACTCGGCATCATGCTTTGGTGGAGCTGGTGCATGTTCATCTGAGAACATCGCTGATCCTGCTTCTTCACGCTGGATCCTCATCAAGCTGAAGAGCAACAGCTGACCTTGTTTCTATGTTGGTGTTTTGTGTTGTGGACGACTTCTTCAGCCCTTATAAAAGTCGACTGGATGACTTCTGTTCTCATTATTCGTGTATTATCAGTTTGGCTCCTGATGATTGTCTACTTTGTTTTCTTACAGAGGCAGTAAGATGTTTTTTTATTAAGTTCCTTTGCAAGTGTAGCAGCTGGTTGTGTTTAGTTAACGCTGTTGCTTTCTATCTGTTGTCTCTTTGTTCTTCTCTTCTTCTTTCCCCTACTACCCTCGGACTTTAAGATTGAACATATCTGGTCCAACCCTGATGGATGGATTTATTATCATTTTAGAATAAACATTTTAATTAATTCTGCTGTTTTTTTAATTAGTTTCAATCTAAAAAAAAAAGGGAAAAATAATATGACTGTGTATAGAAATCTTGGGAAATGAAAGATGAAATGTGGACCACTGCATCCTTACCCTGATCATTTCGGCCACGTAGCTCTCTGGGCCGGTGTACTCGGTGGAGTCCTTCACCTTCACCAGGACTATGAAGAACAAGTAGTGCCACATGTTGTGCTCAACTTTGATGTGTTCTTCAAAAGTTACCGTCTTGTTGTCGAACTTGTCTCTCTCCAGACCTAAGAATGGAAAAAGAATGCACACACACACACACACCAGATAAACATTACTCATTACTCTTATTTCTTAGGAAGGGTGAGGAAACACCGAGCTCAGGGTGACGTGGTTGCTCTGGTGACTGAAGTTAAGGTAACTTGGAAAGAAAAGAGGAAATGGGATCATGCGGGAATGGGCAGGAAAAAAGTAATAAAACATCAGAGGTTAGATGAGCTCAGTGTTCACAAATATTTTAGTAAAGCTCAGTCTTACACTGCATTTACAACATCAACAGTGTTCCCCAACACAAAACAGAAAGTATGACTAGAACTGAAAGTGGGAGAAGATAAAAATGCCAATAAGTGACTATCGAGGCCAGAGTCTGTTTATGTGTACAGTCTAATGTGGTCAAGGCCCATATGGCAACAGGAAGAAACACTCCTCCTCCACACCAGCACCTATAATGACTAACCATTCATTCTGGGAAGAGGAGGCGTTGGGTTTTTTTTTTTTCTACCCAGAAAAACAGCCCTGAGGTGCAGCTGCATCACAGCAGTCGCTTGATCGTACGACAGCAGGCTTGGAGCAGACCACTCGTCTGATTTCTCCTCGTTTCGTCATCATCTGCAAGCCTCGGCGTTCACACCGCGCTGCCCTTCTCAGGCTGTTTGCAACACATCCAGTATCGATTGCCGCTTTGTTGTTTCTTTATTCTAATTCTTAGAAGAACATACGACTACTATGCAGCAATAAAGATGTCGCAAAGGTCATGATTCATATTCCTGTAACAGGCAGACTGGCTGCAAGAGCAAAATCATGCTAAATTTATTTCCTCACCACAAATGAAACATGTCGTCTTCAGGATTTCTTCTTTCTTCTGCTTTTCACTCCTCAGGTCAGCGAACGTGTCGATGATGACACCAAAGATGAGGTTGAGGACAATAATGATGACCATGAAGAAGAAGAGCAGGTCGTAGATAACTCTCGCTGCAAACAAGGGTTCCTGTGAACGTCGGGGAGAACAAGCATGAGGAAGATCATGAGTCACATTTAATCAGTTTTTAATGTAGCGCAAGTCAGAGTGAATCTTCTTATTTCCAGAAGAGTTGCAGTGATGTGCAAAATATAAACAAAGCCATTTGAAGATATTTAATGTGTGAAAAAAGGACTGCAGATAAACGAGCACAGTTTAGCTCAGGCTGCTGCAGAATGTCATCAGAAACTCTTTCCTCTTTTTCTGCTGTCACCGGTGTGCAAGACACCAGCACCAAGACGACCAACATCATCAAATCTGGCTTTTGAAATATGAGCTGATATCAAACCAGATGGTCCGTTACGCTCTCCACGTGGACACGTCCAAGTTCCATCAGTCACATCACAGAGTCGCCGCTCTTCTAGGATAGGATTTTTAGGATAGGAGTAGGATTTTTCAATGACTATAATCTGCAAATGCTGTTTATTTCAAACTGTTTAATAACCGTATCAAACATCGTTTGAGTCACCGTTTCAGACATCATATCCGTCTTTAATTCACACTAAACCAAAGATCTTTATCGTTCCAATGAAAAGCAGAATTTCAGTCTGTGAGCAAGTTAACACAAAACCATCCAAGCACACTTTCACAAAACTTTACTGGAGAACCCAGTAAATGTAGCAGCACATCTGCATCATAACACCGAAGCCTCCCTGAATGCCTTTCTAGTTTGCTCATGTTTACAGACTCAGACTCAAGGGAAACATACAAGCTCTTCCTGGTTAGCAGATCAAACAATAAATAGGTCATTCTGCACCATGAAGCCAGAAAATACAAGTAATAATAAGCACAACACATCAAATGTTAAGCTTGCTTCATAAAATCTAATCTTACAATGTAAAATTTATATTTCTGTAAATACTGTATAAACTTAACTTGTCAGTCCTTCCGCAGTCATTTTAAAACTCATGTGGGTGCTCAGTGCGATCTGTCCAGCTGCAGCTACTGGAAATCATTTCTTTGTTAAACACACGCTGAGACGACTGAATGCAAGCAAACGTTAATCTGAGTTTGATTTCTAAAACTCAGTCTTTGGCTCAAGCTGCAGATCTAAAGCTGCGTTTCACGCTCTGCTTCATCCCACATGAGCACAATTTGCAGTTATTTCTGGAATGTTTGGAGCTCTGAACGTCCGCTCTGCAGCCGTTTGACCTTTGTGCAGGGCACGTCTGAGTCAGTCAGACAAACGGCAGCTTTTACTGCCCTCCACGTCCACAGCACAGAAATCTGGACACTTTTATTTCTGGCTTATTGGGCCACATTTGCTCTGACGGCCCTCACTAAAGATCAATAGGTTTTCCTGATTCCCTTTAATGCATCTTAATTCAATCACTGCGTCTGTGGTGCATGAGTATCTGTCATGTGTTGTGTTCTGATAGAGGCGGGAGAAATAATTCAAACTTTGATGTCGTTTCTGTTCTTTGTACCTCTTTGGATGGCTTCCTCAGGACGTCCCCGACACCTCCTCCACTCCTGAGGCCGTGACTCAATACGGTGACAATGCACATGAGCAACGAATCACACGTTCGCTCTTTGTCCTCAATCACCACTGACGGGGTTACTATGGAGACAGTGAAAATGATAACTTTAAGATCCTGCTGAGGGTGAATGTGAACTTTAGTCTGCATGATCAACGGCATGGCCTTTGCTATGAAGGGGTCACATTCAGCTATAATCAAAAACAGATGGATTTAGAGCTAATTTGCTACAAATTCTCTATTTGTGTCACTGGTTTGCTAAACAAGCTCCATCAAAAGGGTCATTGAGGATTTACTGTGAAAGACTGGGAATTTTCTCAAAGTATCCTCACAAAAACAAGTCACCAGACCATAATTAGCCAGCTCAGTGATGGCAGAGTTGGAAGCCCAGACAAGGTCAAGGCCCCTGCAGGCCCCTGCAGATTGGACATGGCTGACTGATCACTTCCAAGTTTTTCTGTGGTCGCTGTTGTGCTACAATCATTTAGCAGACGCTTTTATCCAAAGCGACCATTGTTGCCATCAAGGTCAGTCAGTTTGCAAAAAAATCATTGTTTGGAGTTGGAGGCTTTCTGCGCCATCACTGAGTGGACGCAAGCTGGTGCTACTTAACCTTTCACCTTTAGGGTGGCCCTTCTCAGACCACAAGAAGTCTAAACCCCTGGCATTTCATCCCGCTCCCTGAGAGCCCTTAGCTGCAGATTCGGTTTGAATCCCATCATCACTGAGCTGCCACGATTTGCTGCTGATTGGAGCAGATCTGCTCAGGCTGAGTCAGAAGGTGGCAAAGCCTTCACACCAAATTCATACAAGTGTAAACATACACAGACAAGCCATGCACACATAAGCCCAAAAGGAATCTCTCACATGCACAAACACACCGATTCCAACGTAGAAGAACCCTTTGACCCCAACACCAAGCATCCACCCTACTTCCACGCTGGTCAACCTACCGTCCATCACAGCCGGGGTCGAGCAGTTCTCACCGTTTTCTTTCTGACAAACTCCTCCAGAAAACAACTCTCCCACCATGCTGGCGGCATGTTCTGCTGAGGTAGGAACACAAAGTACAAACATTTCCTTCAACAATGCAAACTGCTGGCTGCAAGCTGGATATCATGAAGTGCAGGAGGGGAGGCGTTAACGGTGTGTAAAAAAGATAAATTAGACACGCTTGTTACATGCATGAGCTACACCAATGTTTCATCCACTCGAATCAGGTGATGAGGAAAAGCGCTCCATGTCTCTATAAAGAAATCCTCATCTGTTCCAGTAAGGGAATGAGGAGAAGCCTGTATTTCAGCTTACCGAGAGTTTTGTTGGGTATCCTGTCAACAGCCAATATGAAGTCATCCTTGAAGAAGATGTAGCCCACGATAGAGAAGAGGTAGACGAGGATGAGCGCCAGCACAGCTGTCAGAACAATGGAACGACCATTGCGTGTGACGCTCTTTATTACGTTCAGTAAGGTCTCTTCTCGATAAACCAGATCGAAGAGCTGCAGAGAGGAAAGGTTTGAATATGCGTGCACAGCATCTTGGACATAACATGTTATGTTTCTATGTTCCGTGTGTGCTCTCACATACTAGCAGGCTGTAAAAGAAGACATGGACAAAGACCCCAAGGGAGCAGATGATCAGGTAGAGCAGGTGGTACAGAAACTCCACGTCCAAGATCATGGCTGTGTATCCGCGCGTGAAGGTTCCTCGGTTCCCAACGAAGCTCATCAGGAAGATCACCTTGTTACATAACTATTGAACAAAATAACACAAAGCTAAGAATACCACAGAGCATTTCTGGATCCAACACTATGTGTTTGGTGTGGCGAACTCACGTTAAAACCGCCCAGTAAAAGCAACGTGGGCTCCAAGCCCACAGAGAAGATAAGCCGCAGGATGGTGGAGGCGATCAGCGCCCTGATACCGTGAGGCTGAGGCAAGACGATGACGATAGCCAGGGACACGAGCATGGCCATCCACAGCAGGGCGGACAGATGAGGCTCCAGAGTGCCTGAAGATGCAGGAGGTCACATGACAGAGATGCGTTGTTATAGGAGCCAAAGCAGTTAATCATCTCATCAGATATTTCCTTTGGTGGGAAATGTACCATTTTCTACATCTACACAATGAAATCTACCTTCAGCTGTACGTACACATCCACAAATATCTACTGGGAACTTTAAAAAAAGAAAATGAATTAATTAGTCTGAAGATTTTCTGTGTTAAACAAGCTGTCCTGCTCTCATCTTTTGTTTGTGTGTGTGTGTGTGTGTGTCCATCTGTGAGGTCAAGTTTTAACCTGAGTGCCTGTAGATCAACCAGGCATTATCATGAGCTTGAGCCCTGATCTGAGGGAAGCAAAATTCTTCTCTTTACATTAAATAGCATTAAATCAGTTGCAAAGTTGGTCTGAATCTCTTATCTGTGTCTTCTAGGAAACCTCTAACCGTTTCCCTCCATCATTCCTTCACATCAGAGCCTTTTTCTTGTTATCTCTCCATGTTCAGATCACATGACAGGTACTTATTAAATAACCTCCCGTTAGCTAAAAATACAGCTGGCTCCAGCCAAATTCATTAGAGATGGTTCTTGATGGTGCTTCATAACAGGGCACATGGGTGCCGAGATCTGGCAGCCGACTCAGACACGTAACACGCCTACTAGGTAAGATCAGCTGTTTTCAAAGCGAAACTCACATTCATGTAAAAAATAAGGTAGAGTGTCCTTCATTTCAAAAGTTTTATGAACAAAGACATTAAAAAAGCATGTAGTAAAGAGGTCAATAAGAGTTTTGTGAAAAACTAGGTACATATCATAATTCAGCACCTTGTAAAACCACCTTTAGTTGCAAATAACTTGAAACTGTATCACATCAGTGGGGAGGATTTTCAGCCCACACTTCTTTTCTATATTGCTTCAGTTCATTGCGGTTTGAAGGCATTTGCAGGCACAGCTCTTTTAAGCTCCTCCCACTGCATTTAAATCAAGTTGAGGTCTGGACTTTGGATCCTTGCGACACCTGGATTATTTTCTTTTTCAGCTGTTCAGTTGTAGATCTGCTGCTGTGATCAATGTCCTGTTGCATGACCCAGTTTCAGTCAGGCTGTAGCTGACGGGGAGATGGCCTCACATGTGACTCTACGCTGTGGATCTCCACCACCGTGCTTGACCCTTGATATGAGGTGTTGTGCTGATTTGCAGTGTTTGTTTTCATCAAAAAATGCAGCTTTGTAAACTTAAGTCATGCTGCCATGGTTTTTAGAAAGCAGAGGCTTAAACAAGCCACATTAGTTCAGTCTTTTTTCATAATTGTTCTGTCATGAATTTTAACATTTAACATGCTGACTGACGCCTTTATTCTGAGAATTAACTCTTGCATTTTTTATAGTTTCTCTGAGCATTGCACAGTCTGACCTTGAGGTAAACTTGTTGGAACACCCACTCTTGAGAAGATTAGAAGCTACGACAAGATCATTGCTGATGTCTTTCCTCCTTGGCATTGTGTCAACACACAGCTGAATGTTGCAGAGCCACAAACTGTTCAAACCTCTGCTTCCAGAGAAGTGCTCATACACTCACCAAATGCTTAGCTACACCTGTTCAACAGCTTGTTAACACTAACATCCAACCAGCCAACCACAGGGCAGCATGTAGTCATGGAGACGTGGTGAAGACGACTTGCTGGAGTTCATGCTGAGCATCAGAATGAGGAAGAAAGAGGATTTAAGAGACTTTGAACGTGGCATGGTTGTTGGTCTGAGTATTTACTGGGATCTGCACCCACAACCATCTCCAGGGTTTCCAGAGATGGTCTGAAGAAGAGAAAATATCCAGAGCAGCAGTTGTCTGGACCAGGATGCAGCAGAAGACACACCGGGTGCCTCCTGCCAGCTAAGAACAGGAAACTGAGGAAGTGTCTAGTCCATTGATAAAGGAAGTCCATTTCTTCCATTTCCTGTAAAAGGTTGCTCCTCTGGTCCTAAGAGTCATTGCACAAAAGTCTTTAACTCTGTCCATCCACTGATCGAGGGCAGTTTTGTACCAGTTCTGGTACCAGGACACAGAAATACAGAGTGATAACATAACACAACCTTGGATCTCACCCACCAAAAGATATGGGAGTGATGTTTCTGCACCGCCCCCAGCATGGTTCCTGTGATTAGGATCATTTGCCTTTTTATGAGGTGCAATTAAAATAAAAAAAATCAGATATACCTCTCCTGTCTGTCCAGTGCATGTGTTGACAAAGAGAGGTGGTCAGGGTTGTCTTCATTTGGCCATGCCAAGAACTGATTAAATTATGCAACTGTTTGATGTAATTCTGTGTTGTTGTCCATGTTTTACATCATGTCCAACTCCATTTACCCGCCCGGGGAACAGAGATGGAAATTAGCCACTGGCTATGATGGTGCATATTTACATAAAAAAATGTCCATTAAAATGCCTGAAATTAAGATTCTGCAGCTAAAAACAAGATGAACAGGTAATGTTATCTATATGCTTTTTAAAGGAAATCCAGGTTCAACTAAGTAAGAGTGTGACTGTAAGCATCACAGGAAGTGTGTCAGACATAAAGCCAGTGTGATGACAGAAAGAGTTTTGACCAGCTGCAGCTATAATTAGAGATTTTAATAGTAAATACTTACAAAACTCTGATATTAATAGCAGTTAGTGGTGACAGGCAGCTGAGCTACAGGTCCGCTGCCTTCCTGCTTGGTCAAATCTGAGCAAAGCCTGCAACACTGTCACTTTTACTGGTCCTTTTAAGCTGCCACCTGATCTGAACCACAGCATTAACCCACAGAACGCAGCCTGGACTCATTCAGTTTCTTTTGTAAAAGCGAAAACTTTCCAACCATCTCTTCAAACAAATCACCTGCAGGAATCTGTGCACTGAGGATTTTATTATGTTTGAGACATCTGCACAAGCTGATCTTTGTGTCAAAGATGCAGTGGATGCGAGACAATGTGCAGTTAATGACAGGTTTTTAAACTATCTGACAACATAGCCTGAGTTTGCGTGACACTATTGCATGACTTAATGCTGAGATTTATTACTCCTTGACTGGCTTCATTTTGAGGCCAACAAAACTATCTCAATCCCTCAGTCACCGGTTTCCCCAAGTTTGACCCTCTAAGCTCGTAGAAGACCTTTGACACTCTAAACCACACGAGGTTTCTAAAGCTAAGCTAACAACCCCCCCTTTCTAGTATTTGCTTAACCACGGTGGGGAGGTTCAAACAAAAGGGGACCTCGCCGTTTGACCCCAGACTGAACAATTGAAAGTTTATGCTGAACAATGTGGGTCTTCTTTTTGCGCTAAAACAATGGTCGCCTCAATGGCTGAGGTTCTTTCACACAACCACAAACACTGCCTTCAAGGAAAGCCAAGAGAACAGAAAAGAATAAGAGATCAGACAAAAAGTGGAGCTACATGTAAAAACATGCTCTAATTCCACGTTCAAAAACATTCCTGTCATCTAGAGCTGGTTTATACCTGAACGTCTCAGTTCAACTGAAAAAATCATTGTTGAGGTAATCTGTTAGACCTTATGACCCAACACCACACAGATTTTCTCAACCTAAATCGTCAAGACAAAACCTGACTGACCAGAGATTAGAATCACCTGAGAACAAGGTTAAATATGTGGATCACACAAAGAAGTTGAATTATTGAATTTTTATGAAATGCAAAAAATTCCCAACACATCAAAGCAGAACAGAGATCATAACTGAACTAAATCTGTCCTGGATGGAAATGGAATTAGCTGTATTCACACTCTGTGCAGACTTTCATAAGATTCTAGAAAAAGCTGTCTTTCAACAGCTACACAACTTCCTGACACTAAATAACTGTTCTGATGTCGACCAGTCAGGTTTTCTGCCACACCACAGCACTGAGATGCTCTAGTTAAGGTCACAGATAGCGGGAACATCTTAACAGACCGGCTGAGAAACTAGGTAGGACTTTCTAGTTTAACGGAGTCCTGTTTAAAAGACAGGGACTACTTTGTGTCTATAGGTAACTATAATTCTGAGAGAACCAAAATAACCTGTGGGGTTCCTCAAGGCTCCATCCTGGGGCCACTGTTGTTCAGCATCTACATGCTGCCACTCGCTCACATTATGGAAACTAAACATGTTACTACAGTTATGCTGATGACACACACATCTACATAACCATCTCACCAGGAGACTACAGTCCGATCCAGACTCTGATCGATCACCTGCATGGATCAGATTAAAGATCGGATGGGCCAGACCTTCCTTCAGTTACATGAAGACTAAACTGAAATAACAGTTTTTGGAGCCAAAGAAGAAAGATTAAAAGTCGGTTCTCAACTTCAAACAGCAAAGTTCAAAACTACCAACCAAGCCAGAAACTTGGGAGTAGTCCTGGACTCAGACCTGGATTTCAGCATCACATTTAGACGTTGTGAAGTCGGCCTATTATCACTTGAAGAACATTAAAGAGGATTAAAGGACTGATGACTCAGCAGGATTTCTGCATTTATCTTTAGTAGACTAGACTATTGGAACGCTGTCCTCACAGGTCTCCCTAAAGTCCATCAGACAGCTGCAGTTAGTCCAGAACGCTGCTGCTCCAGTCCTCGCTAAGACCAGGAAAGTAGATCCGAGAACTCCAGTCCTCGCTAAGACTAAGAAAGTAGATCCTAGAACTCCAGTCCTGACTAAGACCAGGAAAGTAGATCCTAGAACCCCAGTCCTGACTAAGACCAGGAAACTGGATCGTAGACTTCCAGTCCTCAGATCTTTACTTCCTGTATGGTAGCTGTTAGTTTATGAAGCACTGAATGGTTTAGGACCAACATCTATTCAATTAATCAATCAATATTTATTTATATAGCACTTTACAACTCTAAGGTGACCAAAGTGCTTCCCAATATAAACAGTGCAAACACAAAAAAATTATGAAATGAGAAGCACATCAATAAAATACAATGAGGCTAAATAATATGTCGCAGTATTTCTAAGTATTCAAAGCCAGTCTGAATAAATATGTTTTGAGTCTAGACCCGGGTCAGTTAAAGTGCATATATCAGGGGGAAGTCTTTTCCAGAGTCTGGGCCCAGAGTTTTGTTTGGGTTCCGAGGAGACAGCATGTCAGGTAAATAATATGGACTAAAGCCATTAAGAGCTTTAAAAACAAACAATAAAATCTTAAAATCCATTCTAAAAGAAACTGGAAGCCAGTGGAGCGACTGCAGACTGCAGAACTGAAGCGATGCGCTCCCGTCTGGGCGAGTTTGTTAAAAAACGAGCTGCAGCGCTCTGATTTTGCTATGCTGTCTATTTGATTTTCCAATTTGAAATTATTATCAAAGATGACCCCAAGATTTTTTACAGTAGGTCTGAGTCTTGAAGTCGGTACACCAAGGTCAGTAGTTCTACGATCACCAAATAAAATATTCTGGTGATCAGGATCTTCTGGTTGGTTATGAACCAGATCCCCTCAGGTCATCAGGGTCAGGTCTACTTCCTGTTCCCAGAGTCAGAACTAAACCTGGAGGCAGCGTTCAGCTTTTGGAACAAACTCCCAGAAACTTGCAGGTCTGCTGAAACTCTGCTGCTCTAAATTAGGTTCAAAACTTTCATATTTGCTGCTTTTATCAAACAACTGTTAATTCCTCACACTGGAACATTTATTTCTTGCATTTTATTTTCTTTTATTTCTTGATGGATGTTTTTAATGCACCTGTTATTGCTTCTTGTTCCCGCTGTGATGCTTTTAATATTTTATGTAAAGCACTTCGAATTGTCTTGTAATGAAATGTGATGTACAAATAAACCTGCCTTGCATTTTCATTTAGGGATCTTTTGCAAAAACAAAAAAGAAACATCTCTTCTTATAATCTCATTAACCTGATAATAGTGTTGATACAAATAAACAGTAAATGCAGCAGCCAAACATTTCTTCTCTCCATTTAACTCCGAACTTGGGAAATATCTTTAAGAAAAATTGCAGGGCCAGGTTTGAAGTGAGGGTGCACATCTGCTGCATGAATTCATGCTTAACAGTGTCACTTTCAGGCTTCAACGTCAGTGCAGAAACATCGTACTGAATCACATTTCCTGCTACAGATTCAGGGCTGATGATGTTCGGTTTGCAGGTGCACACGCCTTATTACCAGAAACCATACCTATGGAGAGGAAGACGACACCTAACAGACACTCTGAGACAGAGACTAGAATCGGTTAACATGCCAACTCATGTTAGTGTAAAACTCAGCAGAAGAGTCTGACAGATCTACAAGCCGGGAATGGAGAAGAAATCCATCTTGCTTTGTTCTGGAGATCCAAATCCTCGGGTGGGATTGGATTCTCATTACGCCAGCACTTGTGGTGACGCTCATTTTGGTTTGGGAGGTGTGATGCTGCACCCAAACCACAGGCACGGGAGCACACAGTGCTTTGCCTTGACAATACACTGCTCTGTTGGTGATCTGATTACACGCCCCTTTAAAATGACTACTGTTAGTCCTGATGCTATAGTCACATTGGGATTTGTTAAAGGATACATCCTCCATCAAGGATTTATTATTAGTCATTACTTTGGATTATCAGACAACAAGTTGCTACTTGTGGAAAAATCCTAAAAGGTGTGTTCCAACAATTAACTAATAGACTTCGCCGGGACCGGTGCTGAATGGTTGTAAAGAGTTAATATGAATAACTGAAATGACGTCTTGCTTGTCTGCATTGACTTTCAATATTACTCACAGCAAAATCTCCCAAAAATGTTGGGACTCTGTGTAAAATGTAAATAAAGCAAAACCTCATTCATCCGTGATGTTTAGCACGGTGTAAAAAGTAGTTCCAGGGTGATGTTCGGCAAAGTGTAAAAAGTAGTTCCAGGGTGGTGTTCGGCAAGGTGTAAAAAGTAGTTCCAGGGTGATGTTCGGCAAGGCGTAAAAAGTAGTTCCAGGGTGATGTTCAGCACGGTGTAAAAAGTAGTTCCACAGTGATGTTCGGCAAGGTGTAAAAAGTAGTTCCAGGGTGATGTTCAGCACGGTGTAAAAAGTAGTTCCAGGGTGATGTTCAGCACGGTGTAAAAAGTAGTTCCAGGGTGATGTTCGGCAAGGTGTAAAAAGTAGTTCCACGGTGATGTTCGGCAAGGTGTAAAAAGTAGTTCCAGGGTGATGTTCGGCAAGGTGTAAAAAGTAGTTCCAGGGTGATGTTCGGCAAAGGTGTAAAAAGTAGTTCCAGGGTGGTGTTCAGCATGGTGTAAAAAGTAGTTCCAGGGTGGTGTTCAGCATGGTGTAAAAAGTAGTTCCAGGGTGATGTTCAGCATGGTGTAAAAAGTAGTTCCAGGGTGGTGTTCGGCAAGGTGTAAAAAGTAGTTCCAGGGTGGTGTTCGGCAAGGTGTAAAAAGTAGTTCCAGGGTGGTGTTCGGCAAGGTGTAAAAAGTAGTTCCAGGGTGATGTTCGGCAAGGTGTAAAAAGTAGTTCCAGGGTGATGTTCGGCAAGGTGTAAAAAGTAGTTCCAGGGTGGTGTTCAGCATGGTGTAAAAAGTAGTTCCAGGGTGATGTTCAGCATGATGTAAAAAGTAGTTCCAGGGTGATGTTCGACACGGTGTAAAAAGTAGTTCCAGGGTGATGTTCGACACGGTGTAAAAAGTAGTTCCAGGGTGATGTTCGACACGGTGTAAAAAGTAGTTCCAGGGTGATGTTCGACACGGTGTAGCATCCCCTCTTCTTCCAACAACTGTCTGGGAAGTGAGGAGACCAGTTGCTGGAGTTTTAGGAGAGGAATGTTGTCCCATTCTGGTCTGATGCAGGATTCTAGCTGCTCTACAGTCCTGGACCTTGGTTGCTGGATTTCTGCTTCCATGAAGCTCCAGATGTTGTGTATTGGTGAAAGGTCTGGACTGCAGGCAGGCCAGTTCAGCAGCCGGACTCTTCTCCTGTGAAGCCATGCTGCTGTGATGGATGCAGGATGTGGTTCAGCATCGTCTTGCTGAAACCTGCAAGGCCTTCCCTGAAAGAGACGTTGTCTGGATGGGAGCAGATGTTGCTCTAAAACCTCCATGTACTTTTCAGCATTGATGGAGCTTCACAGATGTGGAAGCTGCCCACGCCATAGGCACTAATGCAGCCCCATCCCATCAGAGATGCAGCTCTTCACCTGTCCACTGATAACAAGCTGGATGCTCCCTCTCCTCTTTAGTCTGCAGGACACTCCGTCCATGTCCTTTGGTCCAGAGAAGACGGAAGAAGCTGGTTCTGGATCCTGTTCACATCTGGCTTCTTCTGCATTTGTGGATTTCAGGGTGAACTGTGTTCACAGACAGTGGTTTCTGGAAGTCTTCCTGAGTCCATGCAGTGGTTTCCAGTAGAGAATCATGTCTGCGTCTTATGCAGAAGATCACCAGCATCCAGCCTTGTCCAATGCGCACAGAGATTCCTCCCAAATCTCTGAATCTCCTGATGATATTCTACACTGTAGTTGGTGGATCTTCAGTCTGAGGAACATTTTTTCTGAAATTGTTCCACAGTTTTAGATCCAGTTTGTCTCAGATTGGTGAAGCTCTGTTCATCTTTCTGTCTCAGAGACTCTGCCTCTCTGAAATGCTCCTTTTATACCCAGTCATGTTACTGACCTGCTGCCAGTTAACCTGATTAGTCTCTCTCCTTTCTAACATTTAATATTCACACTTGCAGCTCTATGCTCCAACAAGCACAAACTAATAAAGTTACTTCCCTTTTAGCTCATATCTGAGGAAGTGTGGAACCAGGAGGAGCCAGAAAACCAGAGATCAGATGTAGATCAGACAGAAGCAGAGAAGATTTGGTTAAAACTGTGGTACAGTCTTTTTATTTTCACTCCCTCTAAACTCTAAGGGGAGTGGCTGCTACATCAAAAATATTTGTCCCCTACCAAATATCAGAAATTTCCAGAGGAATTCATACTGCAGGGTTAAGATTGGCCCAACCCGACGTTGCCTTTGGATGATCCAGAAGAAGTTCTTGGGATAAACCCCGAGTCAACCAATGGTTCCTACATACTTACAAGCTCAGTTTGGAGGTGAAATTGTATTATGGCATCCCAACATTTGTCTAGAAACTAAAAGAAAAGCTCCAACAAGCAATTTCTAGTAAAAAAGAAATAAACTATACGATCAGCCTCCTGTTCCACCCCAGCTATGCCTAGCTTTGTCACCCACTCCCACTTCCTGTGCTCAGACTGTCGTACTCATGGTGTTAACCACAGTGAACTAAAAACATGCATGCATGCAATCAAGGCTTGATCAAACAATTTGTTGTTTTGCATTAAATAAAAAGCTTAATTGAAAGGTTGATCCATATTTCTGGTCTGGA
The DNA here is from genome assembly GCF_017639745.1 of Melanotaenia boesemani. Taxonomy (NCBI): domain Eukaryota; kingdom Metazoa; phylum Chordata; class Actinopteri; order Atheriniformes; family Melanotaeniidae; genus Melanotaenia; species Melanotaenia boesemani. The sequence continues at coordinate 39,587,695 of NC_055684.1, forward strand.
GTGCATAAAGTAGCAACCGGTGTCCCGGTGAGACATTACGAACCAAAACAAAGAGATTTAACAGAAGCTGCCAAAAAGCAGCTGTTGGATAATTACAAGTAACAGGAGAGATACAGTGACATAAATATGAATCAATTCCTGTATTTTATTTATAATTTTGATAATATGGCCCATCTTTAAGTGATTTATTATAAAGGAACTATTCAAAATTTACACACAGAGCCTCACAAACTACTTATGTTTTTCATTAAGCATATAAATCTTCTTAGCTTTAAAGTGTTAACATGTTTCCTGCAAGCGTCTCCAAACACTTGCAGGCTCATCGTGGTAGTTACTGGACAGACAGCAAATCAGGACACAGAATGAAGAAAGACATTACAACACAGAGACTGAAGCCGACTGACCTCCACGGACACCTTCCAGCGGGTAGAAGAAGGCCACCAGGAGGTTCATGAGTACAGCCAGGTTGAAGGAGATGCTGCTCCAGAACGACATGTTCCTAGAGCACCAGTAAAGGATGGGCTGGGCTGGAGGACAGAGTTTTCAAGCTCATTAACAAACTGTTGAGGAGTGAGTGCTGCAGCATCCCAGCATCATGCAAATGTCTCTTTATTCACTTTAACTAGTTTAAGTATTTCAGTTAAACAGCAGCATGCAGTGACTTGTGTTTCACCCCTAAGTTTAGTTTGCAAATGAACGAGACTGTAAAACTGAACCTTTTTTTTTTTTACTTTTTCCACTGAAAAGCACATTTAAAAATTTTTTTTTTTCGGGGGGGGGGTGATTGGGGTTAGTAAAGTTGGGGTGAAACACGTTGACCAAACTAATCAGGAAATGTAGTTTTTTTAGTAAAAACTAAGGGAACTAAAATGGTAAATAATCAGTAAACATTACGGAAGCTTCTTACTCTAATCTTAATAACCTTGAGCTTTACCCCGACACTAACCTAATCCCTAACTTTACATCTTAACCCTCAAAAGCAGTCTGAACCTGGATTTGATCTCTATGGCTTGGTGTGGAATCAGTTTAAAGACTGAACACGCTTACATGGCCTATGTAGACCTCGGGTCAGGAGATCAGTATCGTGGCCCAACGCTATTTCTATTCTATTCTATTCTGAACCTCAAATCTCAGTTCTCAACTGCAGTTTCTGCCCATTAGGAGTTCTTCTTTATGCCATGTTTGTGCCATGTCAGAAATTAAGGATTACAGCTAGAAGGCAGATGAAGGAGGTCAACCCATTAATCCCATTAGGAAGGAGCAGACCTGGACAATCAAGCTAACACAGTCTCATTTGCCCTCCTTTCTTCGTCTAAAAGCAGGACCCTGACATTGTAATCTCATCACTGCTAGTTTTTTTTTCTTTTTCATGATTTAGCTGACATCACTGTCTCCTGGGTGACAAATGTCATGCTTTACACGTGAAAATGGTTCTGCTTATCATCTGTCTCCCATGCGGGAGACACAAGTTCGATTCCCCCAGGGGACAAATATTAACACCTTCCCAATGGGTCCTTATGCAAGATCCTTACGCTACTGCCTAACCACTGTAAGTCACTTTGGATAAAAGCGTCTGCTAAATGACTGTAATATTATATAAATGTCACGACTATACAGCAAATTTAGTTAGCATAGCGTTAGCGCTGCAGTTTGCTGATCACTGTGAAACAACTTATATCACAAACTTATTGAAGATGACAGGATCTTTCCTCTTTCATTCCTCCAGGTATCAGATTTAGATGCAGCCCCTTTCACACATGGAAAGGGGGGCAACAATACATCACATGGGTAAATTTACAAGCTTCCAAAAGGAAATAAAATGCTAAAGATCTCATTTAATGATCCTGTGTTGCACCTCATACGTTGCTGAACACCTACACTCGCTTTGTCTTTGCGTGGAGCTGCTCTGTCACTAGATTGTCAAATTTACTTTAGATTCTATTTCCCTGTTGTTGTTGCTGACGGGTGTTTTCTGATCACAGAGTGCAGAAGAAGGCAGATCCTGCGGAGGAATTCGTATCTCAGTTACTTTAAACATGATGGCAACAAAGGCGATGGAACCTGGAGGAATGCACGAGGAAGAGTGTACATCAGGGACTATGATATAAAAAGTTGAGGAAAAAAAACGCACAGGGAACCGTGTTTGTGTTACCAGTGGCCTCTTGAGTACCTCGCAGCTTCTTCTGCCAATTCATCTCATTAAAGAGGTCCTCAGAGCGCAGGAAGAAGTCATTGATCTTGCTGCCCTGCTCGTCCCGCTCTGTGGTGTAGTAGACTCGCAGCTTGGACTCTTGGGTGAGGAACTCACAGATGTTGGGCACGGGAAAAACGATTTGCTCCATGGTGCGATCCATCCGTACGATCTGAACACAAGCACAGCAGCGGCCACCTTAATGAACTATGTTACCGTAGCAACAAATTAAACTTCCACATGGGAATGATTAAAGATGGCACAGATAAAGTTTAGCTCACTAAACAAGAGAAACAAAAGCTCAGAATACTGGTAACAACTGGCATTCCTCGTGGTTACTGGGCTCATTCATGGACATCTGCAAACACGCCAAAGATAGATAATGAAACTCAAAGCTTTGTCACATGCATTATGTCAGTTATGTAACAAAGCATGCTACAGTCCGATAGTGAGCACAACAAAGACATTTTTTAATGATTACTTCTTACAGCTCCAGACTAACCTTCTACACTGGTTGCACTGGTGCTCCTGACTTTTTAATTTGGGTCAGCCAGTAAAAATTTTACTGCACCTAAATTTTCACAGGGTGACATACATTTTAAGGATTGCCTTTTGACTATTACCCACAAACACTGATGGTTATATAAATTTCTGTGAACAAGAAAGACGTTTGTCTTCATTTGAAGACGAACTACGTTGCTTTCCAACCTTAAAACTCAGCGTTCCTCAACTGTTTGATGGCACAGAGACATCTGTTATGTACATTTCTAGATTCGTTGTTGTCTAGCAGCGTCTTCCAGGACGCCGCGTGATGTTGCAGCTGAGTTTCGCCTTATGCTCCGCGACACACGCTAGCCAGCTGACAGCGCACTGGCTGACAGAGTCAAGATAAGATGCTTTCTACTGGCTGGAGAGACCTCACAGCGCAGGCAGGATGAAGATGATGCTGGATTAGCCGTCAATAAAAAAAACAGGATTTTGTGGGAAAAAAATGGCTCATAACTCCCCCTACAGGGTAAAACCCGGTTTTGTTTTTCATGATGTAGAGCCGTACTGGTGATTCTCTACATCATGAGAAAATTTAAAAAACTCCACAGCCCCTCCGTCCAGATGCAGGTAGGCGGGTCCTCGCCTTGCAAGCATAGAAAACCACGTCCACCATTTCATATGAAGGGAAGTGAGCTTATCTGGTGAAGATCTGCTAGTTTCAGACTTCTGATGAAATATTCCTGCAATGGGGCAGATTTGTGCTGCAGTTTCAGACTTTTTTTATGCCAAAAGTAAGGGGTGGCGTTACACTTTAAGTAGAAAAAAAAACTCATTTTTTAAAACAAACTTAAAGATTGGCATCCCTAAAGCGAATGAAAGAAAACATTTGAGATGTTTCTGGCAAATTTCCCCTGGCTGGATTTACGCTGAATCTTCTTTTTGGGCTGGTTTGGTGAAAGTCAGCTCAACCAGGTTTTAAAAACTTTTTCTTTTAAATAGCAGTAGTTTTGTGGACATTTTCTTTCCAGGATCTTCTCTAGGACAGCCTCCAGGTGCAGCTCAAACACACGGGGTGGGTTTAATCGGGCTTCTCCTGGTTCATCGGCCAGTTTATTCTCAGCCTGAAGCTGATAATATAATATAATGTCATGTCATGTAATATAATGTAATATAATATAATATAATGTAATGTAATGTAATGTAATGTAATGTAATGTAATATAATGTAATATAATATAATATAATATAATATAATGTAATGTAATGTAATATAATATAATATAATATTTTAAGTATTATTGTTCATTATTTTATTTGTCTATTGCTGATTTTACATATTTATGCTGGAACTGACAAGAGGGTGGGGGGGGAGTAAACAAAAGAAAGAAAATGAAATAGAAAAAGAGAAGGAAGAGAAGAGTGAAAAAAGACAAGGATATACCAGATATAAGGTAACAGCTGTTGCTGTTCAGTCTTAGCAGAAAAAAAACAGCCAGCTGCTACACCTGTAAGGAAACAACAAACACCTGCAGCATCTTTAAGAAAACCGACAATCATCAGAAGCAGCATAAAGACAGACAAGCTGTAGAAAAAAAACCAGTCACAACAACAGAAACATCAGCAACACAAAGAAAACATGAACATTACTGTAGTTCACAACTTCCTGACACTAAATACCTGTTCTGCTGTCGACCAGTCAGGTTTTCAGCCACACCACAGCACTGAGATGCTCTAGTTCAGGGGTGTCAAACTCCGGTCTTCGAGGGCCGGTATCCTGCAGGTTTTCATTGTTTCCCTTTTGTCGCCCCACGACTACGGAGCACTGGCTCCAGAAGGCCAGGGATGGCCGCTGCTGACCCCGCCAGGCGCCAGCCCCCCCAGAGATGGACAGAGCACATGGCCCAGGGCCCCAGTAACCCAAGAGGAACCCACCCCCCAAGACAGAGCAACCAGGTTTAAACCACTACACTCCCTGTGAGACCCTTCCTTCTTTACATAGAGGTATGATTCCAGTCTTTCCTACTACCAACTCAACTGCATGGTGTGCTCATCAAAATAAAGTCCCGCCCCTTCTATAGTTTTGGCTCTCGTTTACAGAAATCGGTTCTTCTAGTTCACTACAAAGACTCGGCTCTCTTGCACAAGACACATCACTAGTGTCATTCTTCGAGCTCGGGTGAGACAGGAATGAACACCGAATCCACGGACAGACATGCGGCCTGTGAAATGTCAGGTGCCGAGAACCAAGAGGAAAAAAATCTGGTTTAGATAAGACATGAGGAGCAGATGCAACAATAAATGTGAGCTGAGACATGGAGGCAACAACTGACCTCGATCTGAGCCGTATGTTTGGCGTAGAACTCCAGCGCTTCGTCCCCCTCTCCGTACGTCCCGCCTGGTTTCAACATGGCCTGGAGTTCCTTGTTGTGACGAGCTAACTGCAACAGATTAGTGAAAGGTCATATCAGAAAGCTGAAACGAGAACATCTAAAGGTGATATCAGATGCGATGCTTGCTATTATTTTTCCTCCTTTCATATTTATCTTTTTTCTGTGGCGGGGACATGAACTGGGATTGGACCATTACATTTCCGGAACAACAGTTGAGGCTTAAATGAAAAGATGAGAGTATAATGAAAGGTATCACATAATCGAAGTCATCACAGCTTACTTGATGAGCCAAGATGTAGATGTTATGGCCAACATTGCGTGGAGATGCAGAATGCTCCTCCTCTCCGTCCTCACCCTCCGGTGGCTCCTCCACCTCTATCTCACCCTGCATGTAGGCCTTTTTAATCACCTCCACCTGCAAAACACACACCGTCTGAGGAACATCGACTTAACAGAACGTAATGATTTGCATTAGTGTCACACGCACCAGTTCTTTAGGCCTCATGTTGTACAGGATCCTCTCAGCATTCTCGCTGTCGTGACGGCTCTCCATGATGGCAAGAAGAAGCTTGGAGGCATTGTTCTGTGAAAAGATGGCGGAGGAAAAGCAGTAAAGGAGGCAGAATGGACCACTGCAGAGGATTTCTAAATAAGATAAAACAGGTAAGATATACCCTGTTATTGATGCCCAATGAAAAAGGAACAGACTCTAAAATGTCAAACATATATTTATAATAATATACAGGAAATTCAAACAGGAAAAAAAATCATGCAAAATGACAGTAATGGTACAAAACATAGATAAACACAGGAGATACACAAAGACATGGCTAAAAAATAAAGTGTATGAACAGATGACACTTTCTGGGCTGCACATCTCAGATAACCTGGACTGTGAACACCACCCGCATTATGAAAACAGCAAACGCTTTGAGATGAAGCCATCATCTGGTTGACAACTTTCCCTCTCTTCTCAGTGCCGTACTGTTGTTTCTTCTTTGGTGGCCTTGGTGTCTTCAGAGTCATTTCTGTGATATGGTGACTTCATCATATGAAGATCTTCTCCTTTGGATCATGCTTTTTTTGTAGTGAATTACTTTAAGCTAGTGGTTTGGCAAAATACTTTCAGGTAAAAGAAGAGCTCCGGACATCAGCTTTACGTATAAAAATGAGGGTTTATTACAAAAAAGTGGAATCTAAAACAGATCTCTGCAGAAGATCTGGAGGTCTGGGATCAGAACAAAAAGACCCAAAAGACCTGATGTGTGAGTCTCTCTTATACAGCTTTCAAACAAAGAACATTCCTCAGTCCTGAGTCCTCCAATCATCATCAGACACATATGTTAGGATGAACGTGTGCTCCCCCGAATTTCATGTTTACATCCTGTGCTGGAACTTCTCTAAGTTGCAGAGTACAGTCCTTTACGACAGATTCTTATAAGGAAACAATCTACTGTAAGTGTGTCTTACACAACGCTATGTTTAGATACCTCAGGAACAAACTCCCACCACCTCTGCTGAAAACCTTTACCACTGTCCTGAGCTATGGATGCACTGTGGTCTGCCAGCTGCATCCCAGAAGAACAACTGCAGCGGGTCATCAAAACCGCTAATCCCCACCCCCACGATCTACTCGAGCCGTCTCCTCTGACAAGCCACGAAGATCCGGGACCACCCCGCCCACCTAGAACACTTCCTGTTTACCAGCCTTCCCTCTGGCAGACTCAGAGTCATGCGAGTCCACACCATCAGACTTAAACACAGCTTCTTCCTCATGGCTGTGAAGAGACCGCCGCGTCGGCCATGATGTCATTTCTAGTAAAGCACTTCATCAGGAAATGCTGTCACAGCATGTGCTGCCACACCAGCTTGCAGATTTTCCTGCAGTGACCTGCTAACTCTTAAAGATCTGTTTCCATGAGCTGAGGATCAGAGCCACAGCATTGTTTACGTAGCTTGTCACTGACACATTTCTTTACGCTAATTTTACAATTCAAAGAATAATTTCTCTATAGTTCACTGGAATGCAACAAGCAAACAAAAGTCAACACCACCAAGCAACCCAGGGTCCTGCTATTTTAGGCAAAGCTATCATGTGATGCTCACATCTGACATCTACATGAGAAACAGTAAAGCAACCAGCAAAACAAAGATGACCCTGTTCTCGAAAAACCCCTAAATGAACCCAAGCAGACTCACTTTAAGCTCCAGCACCAGGTCCATCCTCTTCTTTCCAAGGGGGTTGATGTCATTAAGGATGAGAGCGATGATGATGTCAATGCCGTTGCACTCATGAGTCGCGATGCAGTTCTGAGGAAAATAAAGAAACTTAAAGTTTCCTTTCACTCTTGTGACAACACAGATGCTAACGCCTTTGACAAACACAGTATACACATCTGAACTGCTGCATGCAAGGCTGGATATCCCTCATTTAACACCATCATCAAGTCGTCAGTCTGAGATAAAATGAAGACGGAGAGCAACAAGCTGACCCACGAACAGTGAAGCACAACACGCTCCCGACAAAAGCATCAGCTCCACTTCGTCTCCGACATAGACAGACGTTGCCATGGTGATCAGTCTCAGCTACTATTATATACTTAACAAGGAACGACGGTGTTAACATCCAAGGATCACTCGTGTAAAAAAAGAGGTCTCGATATTAGAAAATAATTAATTATTACAACGAAAAAGTCATCTTATGTAAAAAGTTAAGCTTCAGCTCTGAAAAAGCAAAAAAAAAAAAGATTTTTTTCCATTAACATCTTATTTTACTGAGGATGATTCTGCATTGTTTGCATGTTGCACAAGAAAAAGTTGCCCTGAGCCAAATCAGTGTTTCTGCAGTCAGATTTAACATCTGCTGGTTTTATGACTTTTACATCCTCCTCATAAAATATATTCTGTAAGTATTTGGCAAGACGATACTTTTTCACATGAACGATCATATACATATACACACACACATAGTACATCACATGCAGCATTCAAGGGCATCGGGGCGTCAGTGGTTTTCCCTGGTAAAGGTTAGTTCACACTTGAAGTTTGTAAGAATTTGATTGTTTATACTTGGGGTGGAACCTGAGAGGGGGCCACAGTCCCCAGACCACCCGTTGGCTGCAGCGCTGTTAACATTTGTGTCTTTTTTTTCACATAAGTACTACTCTGGAAAACAACACTGGCTGGAGCATGATTTCTCTGGACGGCTCCTAAATCAGACCATGTAATGGACGCCCAAGAAAATGGCCCAGAAGAAGAACTGAAGGAACAACTACGATAACAACATCAAATTATCTGGAAAACTAAATAAATTAAAGAACCATGTTCAGGATTACTTTCTAACACTGATTTGATTTCTAGACTGACTGCAGTCTGCACCGAGTCCAGTTCATGTTTAAATTAGCTTCAGTTTACTTTCCCAGTATTTAACAGCATCCTGTGAAGAAGTAAAGTAAGTACAATACCAACCTTTTCTTTCTTTTGCTCAGATATGAACGATGGCATATGGTAGTTAAAAAGTGCAGGTTGGTCTGGATGTAACTCAGAAAAAAAAAGAAAACACAAAACTAGTTAAAAAAAAACAAAACAGAGGCACTCCTGGACGATTCTGACAGGGGCAGAAGTTTGTCCGTCGAAAATGCTCAAGACTGCCAAAAATGTATATAATATGGTAGCAAGGTACGCAAAGACCTGTAGATGCACGTAGTTATCCGCTCACATAAACCGGGCTTGAGCATTCTGCTGTAAATTGAAAGCTGCAGGTTGTTTGGCATCTAAAATACAACATCTGACATCACAGATGAGCAAGTGATGCACAGTAACTACGGCAACATTCTCCACTGCAAAATAAAGTTCTGTTTTCCTTAAAGTGTGTAGCTTATTCTTAATCTGTTGGCTTGATGAAATAAATGAATCAAAATTAAAAAAATGAATAAATTCAAAATAAAATAAAATAAATTAAAATACATAAAAATAATAATAATAATATTTTATTAAAATAAATATAAATTAAAATAAAATAAAATAAATAAAAATTGGAACTAAAATAGGATAAAATATAAAAAGAAGTAAATTAGAAATAATTAAAATAAAAAAAACAGCTTTAAATACAAAATGTATGTATGTAAATAAATAAATAAATGAATATTCTATACCTCTTAGACCAGTTCAGGGTCATGGGGGAGCTGGAGCCCATCCCAGCAATTAGCAGGCGAGAGGCAGGTACACCTGGACAGGTGGCCTGATCATCACAGGGCCAACACACAGAAATAAACAACCACTCACACTCACTCTGAGCGTGAAATTAGTGACCAGTTAACCTCACATCATGTCTTTGGACAGTGGGAGGAAGCCGGAGAGAACATGCAGACTCCACACAGAAAGGCTGCCGTCTCCAGCCCCGTACAGCCTTCCCAACAGATCAATCCCACCTTAACTCGTGTGACTGCAATGACTCACATGATGCTGAGCAGGTCAGCAGCTAACGCGACCTCAGAGAATCCAAACGGACTAATTACCTCACAACAGTCTGAAGGCATGCCACTCCCTGCCGCTCAGGAAGAACTAACCATCCCCGACAGATATGGAGTGAAATGTCTTCGTGAACTTTATTTAGCACTTAGCTCTACCGTGAAAAGGATGACTGAAAGTCTTCATAGACACAAACAAAAAGAATCCCAGTGTTTGTCCCCATCGTTTCCCTCCCAGCAGATATGAACAAAGGGCTGTGTTTGCTCTGGTAATCCCCCTTCTAGCACTGCTGAACTGAGCTCATACTGTACAGCGACTGCCTTTAGCCAGTCGCTTGTTCAGTCCGGTCAGTTTCCCAGTTCTCCACCAACAGCAGGACGATTTGCACGCTAGAAGAACAGCTGCAGAGCTTCTGTGTGGCGAACCTTAACTTTTAGCTTGCACAGTACAGAGTGTATCACCTGGTTCTCATGACAGGGACCTTGGCAGTACTCAGTAAGGCTTTCCACAGTCTGGTTGATGAGTCCAACGTTCTTCTCATTAATGTAGAGCCCCAGCAGGCCCAGTCCTCCTGTGGTGCTGCCACAGATGCAGTCCAGGAACTGAAGAGTCTCACACACCAGATTATAGTTGTTCTTGTTATTCTGGTTGCGTAAAAAGTTCTGAGGAAAGAGAAGAAGACTTAGCAAGTGTGCTGGTCATTATTTAGTTTTTATCATTAACATGATGTTAACGTCAAGATAAAGCCTCGCTTTAAGTAAAAACTACATCCAAACAGAGAGATGTGATAAAAACAAGTCCAGGAGAGTCCAGAGATTTTCTTCACACAAGCAGATCTAGACAATCACTGCTTATCTTTGAAAGGAAACATTTCAAAAGCTGCCCAGCTGTAGGTCATTATGTTGCACCTGTGCACGGTGAGGATGTGACGTGGGGATCAGGACCAAAAATAACAACGTAATCAAAGGTCTGCCCAAGTTTGGGTAGTAAACAAAATGAGTGCATGAAGGAAGTATTCTGTCTGGGCTGCTGGCGCGTACACACATACACCCTCATAGTGAAACCAGACCAAGACATAAAAGATATGGAAACAACTGCATCAGGCGGTTCTGCATCTGGTGCCTATTTTCATCACAGTTTCATTTCTGTATAACTGAAATTCAGAACACAGGTCAGGAGGTGTTCCTGAGGGGGGGACAGAACCACAGTCGCGCAGTCGGTTGCAAGCTGGTCTGAGGGCTGACCTGCAGATCTCTGTTGTGGTTCTCACACAGCAGCTGCATGAGGCGTAAGATGGGCTGCATGATGGTGATGATGACGCTCATCTCGCCTTCGTCCTGGCTCTTGTCAGCGGTCGGAACCGGAGAACCGTCGGCTGTGGCTTGGTGTTCTTCTGCCTCGGCCTCACGGCGGTAGGTTGTGTAGGCCTTCTTAGTGACGGCTGAGGCCTCCACAAGCTGCTCCTTCACCTCCTCAGTCACCATGGCAACAACAGGTAAATCTTTCACTAACCAAGTGCAGAAACAGACAATTAGAGATAAGACAAGTATTACAAACACGAAAAGTAATGCATCAATAATATGCTTATTTTCCTACAGAAACACACTTTCCAGGAAATATTCAGTCTTACAGGTTATTTGATTTGAGAGAAGACGACAATTTCCACAGAAAAAAGAGATGTTTTTTCTTTTGTTTTGTATATTGTCCTTGCAAAATAAACCAATAAATGAATAAAATAAAAAGTCTGATCGCCTGATCTGACAGTATTTATCATTCTGCTTCTTAGTTTAATAACAGATGTGTTACATTACTGGAGCACAGCCTGGCTTTCAGAGCTCTGCTTTTCCAGTTTTAATGGAGTCAGGATTTCTCCAGCCTGCTCTCATGCCACCTGGGTGACCCCGAGCCCTAACCTTTCTTGCGTGTTGGCATGTCTTTGTCAGGTGGCTCCTCGTCCTTCTTCTTGCTGCCCAGGTCACTTGTGTTGACGGTCACAGTGGCTTTGATCTCCTGCTGGGCCAGCTTCATGCGCTCATAAAACACTTTGAAGAATTTCTCCGACTTGTTGTCCCCCGTTAAACGATGATAAAATGACCTCTGAAGAAAATAAAAAATATTTCAGGTGAAATTGTATACATTCATCCTGCAGCCACCTCTCACATTGTTGTCTTGTGATTTCTCCATCTTTGTTTGAAACAGTGCTGAAAATCAGAGGTTTGATTTTAAGTATTTACACAAGTCTCCTCTAATGGGAAAACGCCCTCAAACCCAGATAGCAGACATGTTCGGGCTGAATCCGGGCTTCTTCTGGCCAGAAGTAGGGCTGGGTGTCGTCACCAGTTTCCCGAATCAATTAGATTCACAGCAGCCTATTTCGTTTTGATTTCGATTAAATCCGATTCGATTTTGTTTCATTTACAGCTAATTATGTAACAATACCTATTTTTCTTGAATATTAAAGACATTCTCTGTTTGTTTTTTGTTGTTGTTTATTTATAAAACACATTTACTGGACAATCAAACTCAATTACTTGGGAGTAATCAGATTACTGTAATAATCTAATCTGACACGTCTACGTGCATTTCTGAAACACCAGAACAATCCGGTGTTTTCCAGATTCCCAGCCAGGAACGCTGTGGTGGAAACTCTCAGGACTTCTTAAATGTCCTGATGAAGCTTCATCCAGCGGAGTCGCTCTAAATGTTCCTAAAGTTCACATCTCAGATACCTGTTGATGTTAATAAAACCCACAAAGAAAACTGGATCCAGTTAAAGCCGGAATACGACTCAGAAACTCCTACAATGACGTAGATTCCGCTTGATCAGCTGTGACGTTGCCGTGACGACCGTGAGGCTCTCAACACGGAGAAATCCTCCACCTGCTCCTCCCTGGAGCGAGATGCTTCCATCTCCGCCTGCTGAGAGAAGCTGGAAAACTCTCATCTTTCTGTCTGATTTCCAGCTGGTTGACGGTTTTCTGACACGTGCACTCTGTCCTCTGACGGAAACCTGTGTGTGTGTGCACGTGTGTGTGCTCAGAGCAGTTATGACATGTCGTCATGGAAACCAGATAAATAGCATCAGAGTGTTCCCTGTTTCATAAAAGGACAAAGTGGAAACCTGTTCTAGAGGAAATTTGACTTTAAATGACCACGTCGGGTTTATTTTAAACTACGTGCATGGTGACATCACTTCCTGTTGTTGAACATGTTGGCGCCCAATAGCATCAGCTGCTAATATGAGAGTCTGCGGTCTTAGCGTTAGCTGCTAATGTGAGGGGTAATACTCTGCAAAAGACTTTATAGATGAATGTAATCCACACTGGTGAATGAAAACATCTAAATGTGACATCATCTCAGTAAGAGAAGCTGATTGGACGGAGGAGACACAGGAAACCAGTGGTGTGTATAAATGTTAAGCTCTCGCCGAGCCTCGGTAGGTCGCGCAAGAGTAGGGTCACGTTACTGGAAAAAGAGGACATATAAAGAAAATCAATCTCCAAGTCTTATGAATCGATACTCGATTTATTTAATTTGAATCGATTAAAATTGATTTTTGGAACCCAGCTCTAGCCAGAAGTGGACCAGATGCCAGTTGCCAGCCTGGAGGGGATTTTCCCGTGGGCCACATTAGATTAGATTAGATTCAACTTTATTGTCATCACACATGTACAGGTACATGGCAACAGAAGGCAGTTTAACATCTAACCAGAAGTGCAAAAACAGCAAGTGCAGATATAATAAATTAAATATGTACATGGTATGTTATGAGAATATCTTAGTGATTTATAGAATGGATTATGAACATATTATCCAGATTAATATGGGCTTTAAATATAGTCAACTAGAAAAAACTATGAACATAATTTACAGGATGAAATATGCAGATGATAAATTATGTTATACAAAGCTACAGGTGGAATGACATGAAATATTGCAGTAATATAAGCAGTAGCTACCTAGGATTGCTAAAACTAGTGATATGCGTGAGTGCAGGATAATCAAGTGGTACAGTGGTGGCGGAGTACAGTTTATGGTCCAAGAAGGAATGGGGGTGGGCAGTGAAGTTGTGTGTCGGGGTCAGCAGGGGTTCAGTAAGGACACAGTTCTGGGGAAGAAGCTATTCCTCAGTCTGCAGGTCCTTGTCCGGAAGCTCCTGAAGTGCTTGCCCGAGGGGAGGAGGGAAAACAGTCTATGGGCAGGGTGGGAAGAGTCCTTAAGAATGCTGCGAGCTCGGTTCAGACAGCGTTTCTTCTGGATGTCCTCGATGGCTGGAAGTGGAGTTCCTGCGTTGTGTTGGGCAGTTTTCACCACCCGCTGCAGTGCCTTGTGCTCTGCGTTCGAGCAGCTTCCAAACCAGACTGTGACACAGTTTGTTAGGATGCTTTTGATCACACAACGGTAAAAGTTCACCAGGATGTCTGAAGACAGGTGGTTCTTCCTCAGTGACCTCATGAAGAACAGGCTCTGGTGAGCTTTTTCGACCAGACTGGAGGTGTTGGTGGTCCAGGACAGGTCCTCTGAGATGTGGGTCCCCAGGAACTTGAAGCTGGAGACACGCTCTATGGCCTTCCCGTTGATCCAGATGGGGTCGTGTATGCCTCTTTTCTCCTTCCTGAAGTCTACAATGAGCTCCTTGGTCTTACTGGTGTTGAGGAGCAGGTTACTTGCAGTGCACCACAGGGCCAGGTCCTGCACCTCTTCTCTGTAGGCGGTCTCATCGTTGTTCCTGATGAGACCAATCACCGTGGTGTCATCTGCAAACTTGATGATGGAGTTGGATCCATGCACAGGTCTGCAGTCGTGGGTGAAGAGAGAGAAGAGGAATGGGCTCAGCACACATGTGGTCCAGATGCCAGTTGTTGGGCTGTACGTGGATTACGGCTAGTATTTTGTTGGCCAGAAGTGGTCCTGATCCGGGAAGCCTTCCTTAGGGCAGTTCCTTGTGGGCCACATGTGGTGGTCATGGAACTGTGTTCTGGCAGCTACACTCGCATTTAGTCTAAGATGGAAGTCAAAGCCACATTTGGGCTGAGCACGGAAGTCATCACCGCGCTCGTCTAATTTGACCCCATCTGTTGTGACCCTTGATCACCACACGTCATGCCATCCTGCAGACCATGCTGGGTGTTAAACACAGGAGTGACGTTAAAAACCTTAATTAGCTTGCAGCCTAATTCAAAAGCATGTACACACATACAGCCACACAGCTTACTGAGGCCACATGTTTCAAATGCATATATTTCAAAAGGGAGCATGCTCTGACACATGAAGGCAACTGCTTTAACAAGAACTGGGATCACTTGTTCTTCTTTACATACAGTATATTGTAACTATACAAATGGCAATCTCATGTGCATGAAGCTGTTGTCTTTCCTGCCACAAGCTCATATGTCCTGTCCCATTTTGCTCACAACAATCCCTCCTTACATAAGACCTGTAATCAGCTGAGTGGTTACAGTTAGGGCACACAGCGCCTCAGCTCCAGCCCTGTTACATCAGCCCACAGAAGGCGAACCGTGGAGATAGGAAAGCCCTGCCCTACTTTTCACTGCCAGAATGGCACGGAGAGAGTGTGTGGTGTGAGAGGAAAGAGGTGGGGTTGGTTGATGCAAGCAGGAGTTATCGCACACAGAGATTCTGGGGCAGTTTTGAAAGCTTGTTACGCAAGACTCTTTCCAGGTTCGGCTTAACTCAGTTATGTCTGAGAAAAGAGGAGGAAGGTTCATGCAATCAGTGAAACATACAAGCGCCATGCATGACACTAAGCTATATCTATGTAGGTGGGGACAGGGGGAGCAAACTGTGAGCCATGTATGGCACTAAAGTACTAAAATATATCTATGCAGAAAATCTTTGATAAGAGGAAACAGTGCAAGCAACTCATGGAGAGTCTGCTGAACCACCTGACGTGCCCTGGGGGAAGGAAAGCACTTAATGTGTTAAGTTGTTTTCCTCCTCTGCTTTATGCAACTATTTCCTCCTGCTTGTTTTTCCACCATCAGGATGGTGACAAGATGGGGTCATTTATCGCAGGCAAACCTCTCCAGCCATAAAACAACAGCTCCAGGATAGCAGCTTTACAAGATTAAACAGATCTCATGACTGTGGCCACAAAAACCTAATTTCTTCTCTAATGTGGAGAAAATTATTTTGTTAACACTTGTCTGACATGCATGTCTAAGGCAAACAGAATAGCATGCAAATGCTGTGCTGCACCTTGTTTGCACAGAGTCAGGGCAGGGTACCAAACCTCAGTTGTTTTTAACCAAAGAATGTTCTGCTGATGAGAATCACAAAACCTCATAAACTGCCAAAAGCTGACCACAAAGCTTGTTCAGACTGGTTCTTTAGGTTTAAGTCAAGCAAAACCTTGAAGACGCTTGATGTCTCCTCGTTTAACTATGGGGTTAAAATCAGTTTCAGCTTGAAAATATCTGACAAGTCAGCTTTTAAAACATTTAACCAGCAACTGAATTTAAAAGATAAATTATAAGTGATTCATTCAATAATTAAATCTAGCTGCCATCACCATATGGGGGTGGCAGCCCTAAACTGAACATACTATACACTCACTGGCCATATTATTTGGTACACATTGCGAGTAAGGCCAAGCAAATTTATTTATATAGCACATTTCATGTAGAAGACAATTTAAAGCGCTTTACATAAAACATTAAAAGCATTACAGCGGGGTGCAGGAAGCAATAAAAAGTGCATAAAACAATACAAACAGAAAGAAAAATGGCTAAAATGCAAGAAATAAAGTTCCAATGTGGGGAAAAACAGTAAAACATGGTCAAGTTTCAAAATTCCAGCTTAAAAGAACCAGATGCAGTTCTGGGGCCTCATTTATCGAACTGTGTGTAGCAAAGCAAACTACAGGCGGCGCAAAAAAGAAATGCTGCACTCTTCAACTTTCAGATTTATAAAAGCGTGCGCATGCACGTCCTCCACCTGTTTCCGTTTATAAATCAGAATCAACTCTAAAGCGGGCGCAGGTGAGGGAACGCCTTGCCCCGCCCACATGGTGGCTATAGATCAGGGATCACCAACTCCGGTCCTCGTGAGCTACAGTCCTGCAGGTTTTAGATGTCTCCTACTACAACACACCTCTGCACAAGCCTGTTAATGACCCAGTGATTTGAGTCAGGTGTGTTGCATCAGGGTAGAATCCAAAACCTGCAGGACAGTAGCTCACGAGGACCGGAGATGGAGACCCCTGCTATAGATGGTCAGGTGGACACCTGTAATACATATTCATCACATCGTTTCCATGATGGCTCGGAGGGAAAAAGAGGAAAGAAGTGGAATTTTTCGGGGTGTTAGACAGAGATCCTGATGGAGCACATTGAAAAAGGTAAAAATGTTTAACTGGTGGACACGGCGTGGACGTTACTGGTGTCAGAAAGACAGAATAGCTGCAGCAGGTGGAGACGCTGTCATCACAGCTTCAAAAGGAAAGACGCCAGAGGAGTCGGAACGTACGGCTGGATATCTCAGTCGGTAGAACATCCGTCTGCTATGTGGTAGATCGAAGTTCGATTCCCAGAGGGTAGAATCGCTTTCGACAAAAGTGTCTGCTAAATGACAGTAATGATGCCGGTAATTTTTTAAATTTATAAACATGTACAGATACATCTGAGACTGGCAGCAGTTTATTCAGTGTTAAATAATATTTCTTTCTAGTTGCTGGGTGCTCCAGCTGGGTGGGCGGGGCTCCAGCTGGGTGGGTGGGGCTCCAGCTGGGTGGGCGGGGGTCCAGCTGGGTGGGCAATGCTCCAGCTGGGTGGGTGGGGCTCCAGCTGGGTGGGCGGGGGTCCAGCTGGGTGGGCAATGCTCCAGCTGGGTGGGTGGGGCTCCAGCTGGGTGGGCGGGGGTCCAGCTGGAGCAATAATAAGGACAACAATTAAAACATTGTGTAAGAATAAATAAATAAAAGGAAATCCTCTTCTTGTGTGTTTCGTTAGCGTAGCATCACTTCTAGACCTCCAGCCTCCAGTCTGGTCCCGCTCTGCTGGAATGAAGGACCAAAGCTACTTTCCACACTGGCTGCTACATGCTGGCAGCAGACTGGCACCTTATTTATCTGGATGGTTTTATAACATGAAGTTTTGTTCCACAATGACAGAACATGTTTTAGTGGTTGAGCTTCTTATTAACATCATCTCCCTTTTTCCTGGAAATCCTGTTTTTCCCCGAGCGTGGCTCTTAGGAGGATTAATATGGAATATGAGTCTTAATTCATTTCTACAAACAGCTTTAATATCTAACGTGGTGTGAGAGGTAATAGTGGATTGTGCAGAAATGTCTCACCTTTCACATCATTTCCTTGATTTTATTCTGGACCGTTGGTGTCGCATTTTCCCGTTTTCTAGATTTTGTTTGTACACCTGGGCCAGAGTTGCCGTGGAGTAGGAACATTTTCCCGTCAAGTTTGGTTTTTATAAATCCCAAAAGTTGACTATATTTGGCGTACAGCGGTTTTTGTTCCTACACCATCTATCTATTTTATTTTAGGTCTTTTAATCTACTTTTATATATTTTTTTCACCTGTTTTTATTTAATTTCTTTTATTTCTTTTAAAGTATGTTTTTAATGCACTTGCTTCTTGCACTTTTGATGTTTTATGTAAAGCACTTTGAATTGTCTTTTACATGAAATGTGCTGTACAAATAAATTTGCCTTGCCTTGAGTGTTTCAGCTGATCTGAGGCTTTCTGGGAGTTTGTTCCAGACATGTGGAGCATAGAAGCTGAATGCAGCTTCTCCATGTCTGGTTTTGACTCTGGAACTGATAAGAACCTGGATCCAGATGACCTGAGGGTTCTGGTAGGTTCATACTGGGTCAAGAGGTCTCTGATGTATGTTGGTCCTAAACCATTCAGCGCTTTCTAGACCAGCAGCAGAACTTATATTTTATTATTTTATAAAATATTTATTTTCCTTTTTTTCACTTTGAAAAAATAATTTATAAATTTAGTGCTGGACTTGTTGAATCTGCGGCCTGGGAGTTTGAGCATTGAGTTAATCTTTGAGATCTTCCAGTTAATTAGGAAAAATGTGGCTTGGCAACAAATATGGCCTGACAAGATCTTCTGGCACGCCAAATAAATCAAAATAAATGTGTAATCATTTCCTGTTACACACTCTTTCATGCCCCTGTTGTTGTGCAGCACCCGTGCAGCAAGTCAAAATGTAGCTCCTGATATTAGAGGAAATTTATGGTACAAGTTGCATGGTGCAGAATTTAGTAAATAAGTGACAAAACAATTTTTTTTTTCCTCCTACCTATTGTTTGCACTTTCTATTAATACATGTGCAAAGATAATTGCACATGAAGTGCACCACTCTGCAGAGACAGCATGGCTATATTAATGCTAATAATACCAAAACAGGCTTTGCAATAAGTGTAAAGTGTTTAAAGACGCAGGCCTTGATCTTACCACATCAGCATATGTCAAACTCTGGGATGCAACTTTTTGTACCTGTACTTTCCAGGAAAGTTGGCTAGAAAATGTGTCAACATGAGGTGAGAAGTTACCACATTTCACATGTACTTCAGCAACTAACTGCCACATTTCTACTGACTTCCTAGCAGAGCTAACAGAGATCATGTGATAAAACACAAAATACAACACCTTATATAAGAAAACGCCACCCGCCCCCTCGGCATGTTTAGCACGTGCTTTTTCCTCACTGAATGCTGAGTCATCCTTTAAAGGAATTGTCAATCAGCCAATCCGACAGTTTTTTCCTCAGAAAAGTTCAACTGCCCCACTGCAGCGCCATCAAGCCTTCTGGGTGCCAGTCATCTACAACAAAGCAGGTTCTGGTTCACATGCAGTTCTCTTGCCTTATCTACAGAATCAACATGGAGGCACAGCAGGGCCTCCTTTAGAATTCTACGTTCCTGACAGATGCCACCCTGGCTCCTGGCATCAACATGGCCAGTTATGTAAGGCTTGTTTATACCCTCAGCTCTCTGGTTTTATCCGCCTTTGCAGCTTGACACCTTGGTGAGTGACAAAGCCATCTCTCTTTGCTTATTGGAGGACTGTGCTTGAGTGCCACCACCCAGCTGGTATCCATAGAGATCTGCTCTTTGAAGCTATGACAAAACACCCAGACACAAGGCTTAAATCTTCTCAGAAACCTGCACAGCAGCAACCCTAACATGCATCCAATGAAAAGAACTAAAAAGAAGATGCAATGATGTGGCTTAAAAGCTTTAGATGGCACAACTGAAATAATTAAGTGACAACGTATAACCTGGGAAAACCAGTCTATGATTTAAAGGCAACTGGCATGTTGACAGTACCTGGAAACTCACTTTGCACAATCTTTTTAAAGCTTTCCAAGAGTTTGCTGTAAAGTGAACTTGAACCAAGCTGAGGTAGGGGGTGTGATTCTGCTGGGAGGGGGGTAGCGGCATGCCACAGCAAGCCTGTTGAGTAAGACGAGCGACACCAACACCTGTTTGCTCCTGTGACAGATCTGGATCTGAGGCCTGTGAAAAGTGTGCTGAGAAGACGGATGGTGGGCTGGGAGGAGCAGAGACCTTATACTTCATCTCTTACATAACACACACACACACACACACACTCAATCTCAGGGCTGTTTTTGGAATAAGCTTTCTTGCTGCTAAGTATAGTCCATGAGTGTGAGTAAATGTGTGTGCGTGCATGTGCTGATGGTGTGTGTGGGAGGGGGTCTTAAACTGTAACAGAGTGTGTGCTCGCTATGTGTCTGCTTAAGTTATCCCAGGAGTTTGGGCTTCTTATCAGTGGCTGTAGGTTTTCAACCCCATGCTATCCTGTCCATGGTGAGCCGTGCAGGCTATTAACAACATGTAGGCAGCTAATGATCAGCTGGTGCACGGTGTGCATGATATCGTCAGACTTTAAGTCTTCTTACTTACTCTTCAAATTTATTTAGGTTTTTGTTATGTTATGCTGTTCCAGATAAACACACTGATCTCGTTTAGACTAAGCAAGAACTTCTGCTGTTAGCGTTAACTGGTGCTAGCTTCAGCATTAAACTCATCCCTAAATAAGAACCATGACGTATCAAGTCAACCACAATTCAATTCAGGTTTATTTGTACAGCACCAATTCATTTCATATACAGTTCTTTTTAATCCAATTCATTGTGGTCCAATTATAATGCAATCAAATCCAATAAAAGATCCACATTAGTCCAGTTGTTCGACATTAAATGTGTTAATGAAGCGCATCTCTGACATCAGGTTCTGGCTCAAAACTGCACAAGCAGCTTCAGGTGTGCCAGCGCTATGCAATGAGCTGCAGGCCGTCTCCACTCACCTGTGGAATAAATACCAGTGTTTCCCCTACCAGAGACCACCGCCCCACTAAAAGGTCACATCTGTTTTTTTTATTTAGAAAAGTCATTTCAGGTTCCTTCCTCTAGAACTTTGCTGCTGTTTTTATATTTTAACTTTTATTATTTCTTTCAATTCATTGTTTTGATGGATTTAATTCTTTGTGCCTTTAGTCTTCTGTTCAGCACTTTGGTCCTCTGTGGTTGTTTAAAAAGTGCTTTATAAATAAAGTTAGATTGGATAGGACAAAACGGTTTTATCCTGAGTTCTTTTATTAAAAACTAAACATCTGATGTTATTGATCTGGTTTACATCATGTCAAAGCTGCTCTGTGTCCACGGCCGCGTTCCACACTAAGCCACACACACACATGCACTGACACATCCGTCAGCAGACAGTGCACGTCAGAAAACACGTCAACCAGCTGCAAATCAGACAAAAATAGATCCGTTTTTCAGACAAAACAGTCGCTCTCCAGCGAGGAGCAGACCCAGAATTTACCCTGCTCCGCTGTTACGTCGAGAACATCATGTCCATCACGGAGACATCAGGTCCATCACGGAGACGTCAGGTCCATCATGTCAGGTCCACCACGGAGACGTCAGGTCCATCATGTCAGGTCCACCACGGAGACGTCAGGTCCATCATGTCAGGTCCACCACGGAGACGTCAGGTCCATCACGGAGACGTCAGGTCCATCACGGAGACGTCAGGTCCACCACGGAGACGTCAGGTCCACCACGGAGACGTCAGGTCCATCACGGAGACATCAGGTCCATCACGTCAGGTCCATCACGTCAGGTCCACCACGGAGACGTCAGGTCCACCAGGGAGACGTCATGTCCATCACGGAGACGTCAGGTCCACCACGGAGACGTCAGGTCCATCACGGAGACATCAGGTCCATCACGTCAGGTCCACCACGGAGACGTCAGGTCCATCACAGAGACGTCAGGTCCATCACGGTGACGTCAGGTCCATCACGGAGACATCAGGTCCATCACGTCAGGTCCACCACGGAGACGTCAGGTCCACCACGGAGACGTCAGGTCCATCACGGAGACGTCAGGTCCATCACGGTGACGTCAGGTCCATCACGGAGACGTCAGGTCCATCACGGTGACGTCAGGTCCACCACGGAGACGTCATGTCCATCACGGAGACGTCAGGTCCATCACGGTGACGTCAGGTCCATCACGGAGACGTCAGGTCCATCACGGTGACGTCAGGTCCATCACGGAGACGTCAGGTCCATCACGGAGACGTGAGGTCCATCACGGAGACGTCAAGTCCATCACGGAGACGTCCCGTCCATCACTGAGACGCAGCCTAATCTACGTCATTGTAGGAATTTCTGAGTCAAAATAAATGGATCAAATATTCTTTGACTTCCGTTTTATTGTCATTCATGCAGGACGTTAATCTCCATCCATGTTTGAAGCATTTCTGTGGGTTCTCTACGCATTGATCTCTAGCAGATTTTAAATCAAATAAATCTGGATGTCGTCTGCTTAACAATGAAATGACATGTTATGTTCTTTTAAAAATAGACCTCAGAGGAAGTAAATAAAGTGAAAATAAAACAGAGCCTGAGATAGAGCCTTGAAGTACCCCGTTTTTAAATGAGGCCTCTGAGGAAGAGAAAGGCCCAGGATGTACAGAAAAACTCCTATTTCTTTTAGGACTTGAACCATTTGAGCACTGTGCCTTTCACACTAACAGAAGTTGCAAACGTTGCAAACGTAGTAATAAAATATCATGATCCACTGAATGGAGAGCAGCAGTGAGATGGAGGAGAATTAAAACAGCAGAAGCTCCAGAATCAACAGTTAAAAGCAGATCATTGCCAACCCTGAGAAGGTTTCAGTGCTGGGACATGACCTAAAACCAGACTAGACCTTCTCCTGGAGGTCATGTAGTTCTACATGATCCTGTAACTGAAGATAAACCACCTTCTCTAAAGTCTTAGAAAGAAAAGGCAGAAACTGGCCTAAAGTTTGAGAGAACGTTAGGATCCAAGTTGGTCTTTTTAGAAAAGGCTGCACATCAGCATGTTAAAAAGCTGCTGGAACAAGCCAGGAGAAGGGAGGCATTTACAAAACTGGCTACCAGGGACCTGCAGCACTAAATACCTCCTTCAAGAGTCTGGGAGGAATAGTGTCACCTGGACAGTATGAAGGCTTCAGCCGACAGCTCTGCCTTAATGAGACATGTTAAAACCTTTCACAGTAAAACAGATGGAGTCAAAAGAGAGTTAAAAATATAATTAATGGACGACTCGGAGGCGTGAACCTTCCGATGCGTGTCCATTAATTTATGATAATGGCCACCTCGAAGGGCACTATTATACCATGGTCACTTACGAAAGAGAGAAATGTGTTAATGTTGTTTTTTACTGGTAAAATCGTAAGTTATTCACAAGAAGCGGCTGAGTGGACTATTTTGCTGTGACACATTGCCAAGGTAACCGGCTCTGACACAGAACCTGCAGCTCGGTCGGCCGCAGTTATGTTAGGTGACACACACATTTCAGAGGGCGGGTTCAGCTCTTACAGCTGGTGTGTGTCCAGAGGATGATGCCACATTTTGTTTCAAACAGTCAAAGTCCACAGAAAGTTTCCTACATGTTCAATAAGCCTGCAGGCTGCTCTGATCTGGATATCAAACGTGTAGCACAACAACAACAACATGTATCAGAAACAAACAAGGAAACCTGAACCAAAGCATCTCTTAGTGTATAAACCTACTGGACACCTCAGTGCTGAGTCAGCATGCAGAGGATGAGGAAGGAGGAGGACCAGAGATGAGTGTGATCCTGCAGATGTGACCACGCCTCTACGGAGGCTAGAGGCAGACTAGGGCGGCCCAAAGACCCGGGTCATCAGCAGCGATCCTGGAGCACCAGCCCAAGCCCCCCCACCACGAAGACCAAGACCAAGAAGGCAGAAGAACAACAACAAACTAGCAAATGTTTTTAAAAAAAATGAGGAATCTGCAGCAAACAACGTTTTAGAATTTATTGTCCTGGATTAACAGCCCGTTTTTTATGCGAAACGTTCCCGTACTTCCAGTTTCAGGATAGTTTTAATAGAAATTCTTTGATCTGAGTTTATTTACTTGATAATTAAACAGTTCTGTGGCCATCATGGATTTCACATGTTAATAAAACATAAATTATATAAATAAATATTAAGGCTGTCAAAAATAAGGCGTTAACAGCAGGAACTCATTTATGTAATTAATTGTGTCATTTTTAACTGGAATTAACTCTCCTTCATCCCCCAAACTTTTCCCGGTGAGAGGGTTCAACACCCGGACTCCTTCATCTAAAGAAAACAAAGGAAACATGTTTCCTGCAGGTCTGTATTAATATGCTTCTCCTCCTCCTCCTCCTGTTCCTGCTGTTCCTCGTCCTCCTGCTGCTTCTCTTCCTCCTCATTCTCCTGCTCCTCCTCCTCCTCTCTCTCCTGCTGTTCTGTGATTGGCTGTCGGTGATCAGCTGATCAGGTTCTCTGATGCTAGCACGTCTCTCTTGTTGCGCTTGTTCATCGTTCATATGAGAAGGAGGAAACTCGCGCTTCCTGGTTTGTCTTATATTTAACCCAAAGTATTGTTACTGGACGCGCTAGCAACAGCAAACATTTATCAGTCTCATGTCCATCAGATCCATGTCGCTGTCAGTGATGCCACAGATTACTTGAAAAAGTAATCTGACCACTGATTACTGATTACTTCTTTAAAAAGTAATCTAGTTACTTTACTGATTACTAAGGTTTAGAAGTAACTAAGTTAGATTACTAGTTACTTTATTAGTTAAAACCCCCCAAACAAAAAAATGACAATCGATTTTTTTTCGCATATACTTTACTGAAAGTGCATTAGTTACGAATGGTGACTTTACAATGTTTTGCAACTTGTAACTTTTAATTGTTTTTCACCTTCTATGAACATAGTCAGTCTCTTATTAACTTTGTAAATCATTCAGTGCTTCTTCCCTACCATCATAAGTAAATACATGAGTTCATGTCACGTTCTCCGATAACCGGACTTTAACGTCCACCTCAGTTCCAGAGGCAGCTTGCAAGTTTTGAAAATTACGGGGGAAAAAAAAACGAAAAAAAAAAGAAAAAAAAAAGCATAAGACAAATCTGCATTATGTTTTACGTTTACACATGAGAAAATAATGAAATAGTAACGGACTTATTAAAAAAAAAAATCAATTCGGTTTGGAATAGGTTCTGATGAGGGAAGTGGAGAGGCGGACCTCCCATCATGCACCAGGGTAATAAGTTTCTATATCATATTTTTTTCTAAAGTCATGTGCAGTGAATGATTTGTGTTTGTCGATTTAAAAAAGGTCAAGTTTCAGCGAAGAAAGGTAACTGCATGCTTACGAGTACATAAAATTTCTGTACCACCGTTAATGAGAAGGTGTGTTGAGTTAGATAAATACACTTTCGTCCACGGCGCTTGATTTCAAATCATATGTGAAAGGAGTGGGGAGTGCCGAAGTAACGCAGGACGAATATGAAGAGTAACGGTAATTTGATTACATTGTAGGACATCCTAACGCGTTAGATTATATTTTGTTAAAATATGTAGTCAGATTACTGTAACGCGTTACTTTGTAACGCGTTACTGGCATCTCTGGTCGCTGTCACATGAAGCTGAAGAATGAAATAGAATTTATAGAAGAATCTATACTCTTAATAAAATAATACTGGTATCGGATCCCGTACCCTAAACCCCAGGTATCGGTATTGGGCAGAAAACAGTGGCATCGGAAAATCTGTAATCATAAGCATGTCGAAGCCAGGAAGCAGTAATGACCTGAAAATGACCCATTTCTTTTTGGATTTAATGCACCTCGTTCCTCAGAGCTGCCATATTAAGCAAATCTAACACAGATCTCTTGGCCCTGGATGAGATCTCAACCTCCCTCTCTAATATTTGCCTTTTCCAAGAAATTTTGTTGGCTAAGTTACACTCTGGATTAAGCTGAAAGCAAACAAGCAGCCTGCTTGCAGAAATGTGGTGGGCATGTTTTTGTCCTGTTTTTCATTTAGACAACAAGAAGCTCTTTGTGCTAAAAGCAGGGCAGGCAACCAAATCTTGTGTAAGACAGGAAAATGTGATGCTGATATGAAGATAATTGACTTTGGATCATCATTCAACAAAGCTTACTTGTCCCCACATGCTGCCAAAAAACACATTAATAATAATAAATAAAAAGATGCTCATTTTACTGTATGATATTTAAGCTAATCTATAGCTGAGAAAGAAAATGAATAAAGGGTAGAAAACCATCTTCTAACAATAGATGGACATGGAAACAGTAGGTTTTTTAAATGTATGCAAACAATTTTGGAACCAATTCCCTTGACAGTCAAATAAGGGATCCATATAAAAACATTCTTAATATTTGACTTAATATACATAAAAACTGTACAAAGACTTAACATGCAAAGAAACAACTCTAAAGCACCGATGCAAACTCCCTGCTGCAGGATGCGTTCAATAAAACTCATGATCACCACCTGACTTTAAAATGACAAGTATGTCAAACAGTCAACATGTCTGCAGGGGGTGGCGACAACAATCTGAACCCTACTGGAAGTCTCCCGAGACCTTTGGGTTGTGCTTTTCTCTACCCTCTTTCCATCAGCAAAGCGTGACCCAGTTAAGAGTCCGGCAGGAATGTTAGGAAGCCCGGAGCTCTGGGTGTCACTCACCCGAGCAGAGACAGGCAGCAGCTTATGTAAGCCGAGTCATGTGAGTACTTTTGTCTGCCCTTTTAGGAAGTCAGGTCCCGTCAGGTAACGATAACATGCAAATCATAGCCTGTTATGCAATGTTCCTGTTTATGCAAGAGGACCAACAACTTAATGCATGCGTGAACCACAAACCAGAAAACTCAGATAGGCAGCTTATCAGCAGCACACATACATAAACACACAAGCATACATGCATATATATGTCGTACACACAGACAAACACAACACATTGTACATATGCTTGTGTCACTACAATAAGTTTCTACCACCATCCGGCCCCCGTCGGCAGTGTAAATAGAAACCTTGCTGGTTAAATAATTTAAATAAAAGCATAAATAACTTTGGAGCAATAAACTGCTAAATGAACACAGCAACATCTGAGTTCCTGCTTAAAGCTTCCTGATGACTTGTAGTGCATCCATGTAATTGCAGGCTTGACATCCAGATTAAAACCTCACACCCACCCTGAGCTGCAGTTTGTGTGTGTGTGTATTTATGAACTCAGTAACCTCCACTTACCTGAATGACTGTGTTTCCACCCTCCAGCAGTGCAATGGCTAACAATATGCTCTCCTGGAAGATCCGATCGCTGGTGGCGTTCATGATCAGGTCAATGACGAGATCAGAGGCTCCTTCTTTATCCAGGTGACACTGGACCTCTGCCAAACTCAGCTCACCTCGACCTCCAACCCCGGAGCTGACAACTAGGGTGAAAGAGGAGGGACTGATTATCACTAATACATTCACCTCAGACAGGTCACATCAGTGAATATGGGTCATGCTACTGCTACATATCATCAGACTACTGTTTATTGTTTACATGTGAGACAGTTTGCTGACTTCATAGGCATATAAACCAAAAACACAAATCAAATTCAGTAAATTAATGAGCTCTTTAAATTCAAACCTGTTCTAACTTCAACTCAGAGACACTGTGATGAAGTTGGAAAAATAAAATTCTACATATGGTGGCTTTTATGCAGAGAAGGTCGATATACAGTAGGATGCTTTTGGTACGGCGAAGACTGTAATGCATGCAATAAGCCACTCAGCAACAGCACACGAATAACAACATTACATGTGTCTCTAATCCATGGAAGTACTTTAATTCCTGCTGTTTGCCACCACAGCTGGTCAGGAAAGAACTGGTGACATAACTGCACCCATCAGAGCCATCTCTGAGCTGGCCGAGTGACTGAATCAACAACACACCCCATTCTAGACGGAGCGTGGAACGCTGGTCGCCTGGCAACAACATGGCCAGCGTTCTGCCAAGGAGCTGGCCAGCATGCTCAGCCGGAGCCAGAAGGCCACAACTGTGTGGAAGATGTTTCCCACATTTTCTGTGACGTGTCTGAACACTGAAACAACTGTTTCACATCAGTTATGGCTAAATCGTATCTGGTAGCTGCTGTAAGCCAGTTATATCATCCATCCCTTCTGCACAAGAACAATACGCGTCTGCTACAGCAGCCGGTTTGACCGGCTCGGTTATGTTGACTTTCCTTTGTAATGCAAGTAAATAACAAGGGAAAACATCTGGAGCTTAAAATAAGTAAACTCTTCTTTGTCAAATTCACATAATGATTTATTTAAAAATTTATAGATTTATTTATTTAAAAGGGTGGCCGAGGACTAGTGAGCATCAGGGCCACTATCCAGGATGAAACATCCAGCCTCCATGAATAGATCAGGAAGATGGTCCAAAGGGATGAAGCACTGAGTGAAAGTCTCAGCCAATGGAACCTGGAGGAAAATGAAATGGAGGAACCATCATGGAGGACAAGCTCTGCATGGGATGCACCACCGACAGATAGCAAAGTGCTGGTTATGAACAAGTCCTGCCAGTGGCTAGAGAGGGCTGGACTGAAGGCACTAATCATGGCAGCACAGGAGCAAGCCTGAGTACTAGGACAATGGAGGCCCAGATCTACCACACCAGGTAGGACCCCAGGTCTACCGCACCAGGCAGGACCCCAGGTCTACCGCACCAGGGCAGGACCCCAGGTCTACCGCACCAGGCAGGACCCCAGGTCTACCGCACCAGGTAGGACCCCTTGTCTACTGCACCAGGTAGGACCCCAGGTCTGTCCAGAAACATTTGTTCAGAATATGGACTGGAGACCCCTCGGTCACAATGGGAAACCCCTCCCAAGGTGGTGAAGAACGAGAAGACTAAGATGCTGCAGGACTTCCAGATACCGACAAAATGCTGGTGGCCAACCAACCGGACATTGTAATCATGGATAAGCAGCAAAGGAAAGCCGTAGTGATGGATGTAGCCATCCCCAACCATGGAAATACCAGGAAGAAGGAACATGAGGACCTGGAGAAATACCAAGGACTCAAGGAAGAGCTGGAGAAAGCCTGGAAGGTGGAGGCAACAGTAGTACCAGTGGTCATTGGAGCACCGTGTCCCCACACTGGAGAAGTGGCTCCAACAGATACCTGGAGAACCATCAGACATCTCCATCCAGAAGAAAGCAGTCCTAGGAACAGCTAAGATACTGGGGGACCCTCAAGCTCCCAGGACTCTGGTAAAGGACCCGAGCTGGAGATAAAACCCAGCCTATCCAGGGGAGATGGGAGGGAGGGTGAGGGAAGAGTTTTTTTGTTTTGTTTTTTTAATATATTGATTTGCATTTAATTGAAAGGCAATAAAATGCATTCTTCCAGACATCACTAGAGCTTAAATTTACAATATTATTGTCTATTTGATTCAGCTGTCCACTAAAATCCATTTAAATAAAAAAAAGGGGAATATAATGATATGAAATTAAAATGTGATTAATCAAGATTAATTACAAAGTCTGTAATTAATTAGATTCTTTTTTTTTTTTTTTTTAAATGAGTCCCATCACTAGTTTATATACATAGTTTTTAACCCATCTCATCTCCTCTGTATTAGCATCTCAACATCATACTCTTAAACCCACCTGTGGGGGATTTTCCCGGAGCTCCAGGCGTGAGCGGACCGTTGCTGAAGCTTGTGAGGCTCTCCCTTCTCTGGCCAGACTTGACATTCCCGTAGTAGCGGTTGACCAAAATCTGCCGCAGAGCCTCGCCCTATCAAGGAAAACTGCTGTTAGAAAACAAAGTCCAAACTCTGTCACAGAAATCCCAAAATCACTGCACTGATGTCGCAGCACAGGACTGAATTCACTGCAGATCTGTTCGTTCTTTCCCCGACACAAGAAGTCATGGACAGCTAAACGTTGACACAAACAAAAAACTTTTAAAAAACTCTTTTAGTTAAATTAATTTAATTTAGTCACTCTGTTCATCACCCCTTAGTATTGACTTCGCAAGACATAAAAGTGTTGCTGTTTATTTTTAATCATGTTAAACTAAAAAAAATTATTAAAAATGATTTCATTAGAGTTAACTGCACAGGAAATATTTAAAGATTTCTGAATGAATATAATTTACAAATAAAAATCTAATTATAAAAAAGGGACAGAAAAGGAAAAGCAAGTGTGTGCCCTGTACAGGCTCAACCTAACAGATGTCCACCGTGGAAGAGGAAAAACAAAACACAGACGCATTCATTCCATGCGAGTTAATGTTCTCCCGCAGATCTTTTACCTCTAACTTGCGTCATGCTGTGGAAGCAGCGCGACAGTCAGTCGTCAACCATCAATAAGTCGCAGCTTGGACCAGACCAAGCTCTTTACCTACCCTCCTCTGATCCTCCACTTGCTTCAGAGGCTGGTTTGGATCAAGCTCCTTAAAGGTGATGCGAGTTAGCAGAAAGCATCAAAATAAAAAAAAGAAAATTAAAAGAAAAAAAAAGTTCGAAAAGGAAATAATTAGAGAAAATAGGATGTTAATACAGTGCAAATTAGTAACTTTACAAGCAGAAAATAGATGCAAATTTAATCGTGCAGTTAAGAAGGAAGTGGCTGAGTCGGGGGAGGCGGGAGGTTGGCTCACGGTCATGCAAGGATTCATGCAACAGAGGACGGATTTTTCTATAAAACAGATCACGCTTGCAGGACTTTTGTGTATCACATACCTGCAGTCAAAAGTGGGAAGCATCAAGCTTTACAGCATGTTTAGAGGTGACTCCCTCATTACTTTACATATCAACCAAGTTATTTACACAGGAGCATGCTAAGGTGCCAGAAGCAGTAAACACAAACTATGGTAAAGAAATGGAGCTGTGAGGTACTGACACACACACTGTAAGCACCCAGCTGGTATGGAAAACACACTCCATCCATGACTTCAAAGCCCACCTTCACTAAACGAAGGGAGCTGGTAGAAAAGGGTGAAGACGGGTTGAAGGAAGCGAGGGATGGATGAGCGGCTAGAGAACTGTTTGGGTGGAGGTGGTGATCAGAAGAGGAAATTTAGAGGATGGGTTGGGATTCTTATTCATTTGGATAAAGAGATGTTAAAACACTAAGATGATGGGATGAAACACGTGATCTCTGATCAGCAGTGACCCATGTTGGTGGCAACATGGGCTTTAAACACACCTCAGGAGGGACTTCAGGCTCGGGTGGAGGTGCCAGCTGATTGGAGATAAAAGGATGGTGTTAGTTAAGGTTAGAAGGTGTTAGATTTGTGTTCTTCTGTTTCCAAAAGTGTTTCACCTCCCTAAAAACTATTCTCATTGATTCTGATGCATCTAACTACCCAACATGCACAACTGGACATCATCAGTGGCTGAAGCTAGGGTGGAGGAGAAGCAGAGCAAAGGAAAACAAACCACAAAAAAACATTAATTTAAGAAGCGTTTCTCATGTTAGTGGTTTTCATGGGGTTTGCTTGATGATTTAACATGAATGATAAGAAGCAACTTGTTGCAGCAAGAAAGCAGAAGCTCTGTGTCCAACAGAAAATATATTTTTATATTTATCCTTATTCTTTATTTTACACACACACACACACACACACACACACACACACACATATATTATATATATATATATATATATATATCTACATATATATACACACACATATATATATACACATATATATACACACACACACACTAAACATAAAGGGAACACTTAAACAACACAATGTAACTCCAAATCAGTCACACTTGTGAAATCAAACTGTCCACTTAGAAGAAACACTGACTGACCATCAGCTCCACATGTTGTTGTGTAAATGGAAAAGACAACAGGTGGAAATTATCGGCAATTAGCAAGACACCCCCAATAAAGGAGGTTCTGAGGTTCTGGTGACCACAGACCACTTCTCAGTTCCTGCTTTCTGGCTGATGTTTTGGTGACTTTTAAATGCTGGTGGTGCTTTCATTCTAGTGGTAGCATGAGACGGAGTCTACAACCCACACAAGTGGCTCAGGTAGTGCAGCTCATCCGGGATGGCTCATCAATGTGAGCTGTGGCCAGAAAGTTTGCTGTGTCTGTCAGCGTCGTGTCCAGAGCATGGAGGCGCTACCAGGAGACAGGCCTGTCCATCAGGAGACGTGGAGGAGGCCGTAGGAGGCAACAACCCAGCAGCAGGACGCTACCTCCACCTTTGTACAAGGAGGAACAGGAGGAGCACTGCCAGAGCCCTGCATGACCTCCAGCAGGACACAGATGTGCATGTGTAGCTCAAACGGTCAGAAACAGACTCCATGAGGGAGGTATGAGGGCCGAAGTCCACAGGTGGGGGTTGTGTTTACAGCCCAACACCGTGCAGGACGGTTGGCATTTACCAGAGAAAACACCAAGATTGGTAACTTCACCACTGGCGCCCTGCGTTCTTCACAGATGAAAGCAGGTTCACACTGAGCACATGTGGCAGACGTGACAGAGTCTGGAGACGCCGTGGAGAACGTTCTGCTGCCTGAACATCCTCCAGCATGACCGGTTTGGCAGTGGCTCAGTAATGGTGGGGGGTGGCATTTCTTTGGGGGGCTGCACAGCCCTCCATGTGCTCGCCAGAGGTAGCCTGACTGCCATTAGGTACCGAGATGAGATCCTCAGACCCCTTGTGAGACCACATGCTGGTGCGGTTGGTCCTGGGTTCCTCCTAATGCAAGACAATGCTGGACCTCATGTGGCTGGAGTGTGTCAGCAGTTCCTGCCAGACGAAGCATTGATGCTATGGACTGGCCGCCCGTTCTCCAGACCTGAATCCAGCTGAGCACATCTGGGACATCATGTCTCCATCCACCAACGCCACGTTGACCACAGACTGTCCAGGAGTTGGCAGATGCTTTAGTCCAGGTCTGGGAGGAGATCCCTCAGGAGACCATCCACCACCTCATCAGGAGCATGTCCAGGTGTTGTAGGGAGGTCCTACAGGCACGTAGAGGCCACACACACTACTGAGCCTCATTCTGACTTATTTTAAGGACATTACATCAAAGCTGGATCAGCCTGTAGTTTGTTTTTCCACTTTCATTTGGAGTGTGAGTCCAAATCCAGTCCTCCATGGGTTAATAAATTTGATTTCCATTGATGATTTTTGTGTGATTTTGTTGTCGGCACATTCAACTATGTAAAGAACAAAGAGTTTAATAGGAAGATTTCATTTATTCAGATCTAGGATGTTATTTTAGTGTAGATATATATTATAAGACTTCTTGCTATTTAGCAGCACTGAGGTGTGTGTAGGAGCCATGTTGTTTGTTCTCAGTATTCTGTGTTTATCCTGGAAAACATGATGCTGCATTTATATTTAAAGTAAAATTGATGTGAGAAAACTCGTATAAAATGTTATCTGGACTCTCTTGTAATCCAAAGCGTCGCACAAAACAAGCAGGAGAAAACTACTTGCTTTACTTAAATAATTCATATTGTGACTGGAAATTTTCTTTAAATAATTAAATAAATACTACAGCCCTGAAACTGAAGAGGTTCCTGGAGAGGAACCAGTGGTGTTTGTAACAGTAAATATGGTCTAAACATCTGTTAATGTAACAAACAAAAAAATCAAATGGTAAAATAAAAGAAACTGCATTTAATATTTTTAACAGAGGGAATGAAAAAAAACAGGTGAAGGTTATACAAAAAAACCTAAAAGCAAACTTTCAGACAGATTTAAATAAAAAGATTGTAAAAAGATGAAAATGAACAGAACCCTAAAATGAATAAAAACAGAAGCAAACGTGGAGAGGAAATCATATTTCAGTTACAGCCAAAAGACTTTTAGATTAAAATCCGTCCACACACAGGAAACCTGGCTGCAGCGGGGGGCTGGGAGGTGGAAAAGTAAACACAAACATGAAACCCAGCATGGGTGAATGCCTCCATCTGCAACCAGTCATGCTGCTTTATGCTGATTAATTGTGCAACTGGACAGGAATTTCCCTAAAAGAAGCCTTTAACGTCAACACACAGATTTCCACTGAAACAATTTCAAGCATCACGCATGCAACAGCAGCTGCATTTCTGCTGACATTTTAAGAGGCTGCACACAATATCCAGTCACCGTCTGCCTGATCTAACCTTGTTTGTTCTGTTATCGATTGTCAAAAGTTCAGCTGGAATTCTATCAGGTACGAGAAGCGAGTCAGATTGGGTTCGGCCGCTTCCTGGTTAAAAACTCCTCACAGGTAATACCAGACTAACACCTTCAGGAAACTAAGGTTGATTCAGCTGTTAAGCACAGACAAACATGAACATGCACATTTTATAGATGAGCTACAAGTAATAAAAAAAAAAGCTAAAGCCTTAAAAAGACCCCCAACAAATAGAAAAAACACAGTAACGTACAGAGAGTCTCAAAGGCCAGAAAAACAAAAATGTACATAATAAAAGAAAAGACGACTTTAGGGAAAGAATTTACGATACTGGTGGCAATGAATGCAGGATATTCTTAATTTCTCCATTTCCCTCTTAATCTTCCACAGGTTGTGTAAAACAAGGTGCTTTCTCCAGGAAGACGAGCTGCTGCACTTTTATTGCTAATTATCACTGCAGGTCACAAATCAGTGGAAAGTTTGCATTTCCAGGAAAACTGAGGGGAAGGAAAAAAAAAGGATAAAATATTGTTGCTGTTATGTAACTGCTGCCTGAGAGCTGGCAGGTGCCCAAGAATTGTGCAGCATTAAGTTAAGGAAAGTGGGGCAAGGCTACGAGTTGCAGAGGAACACCTACAGCTCCCCCTGTTGGCTAAGAACAAACCCTGCAGGTTGAGGCCTCAAGAATCAACTTGGTAGTAAACAAAACAAAGAAAAACAGTAGCAGTTTATCTGATGATGAAAACAGAAGGGCTGAAAAATGAAGAATGATTCTGATAAAAAGAATTTATTCCCTAAAAGGACTGGCATGGATGTGGTGAGAAACATGCACAAGACAAACAGGAAACATGTGAAACTGGCTGAAACTGGTAGGGAAAATGACAAGCAAGTCATGGTCTGACAACTGAAGAGCGCACGCACACACCCACACAGACACACACACACACACACACACACACAGATAGATAATCCTGACTAGTGCCCCATGCTCTGAGCATGAAGACAAATATCTCCTGCTCATCACTTGCAATTCTTCCAGGAAAACAAGAGATGCGATTATGAGGGAAACAAACGTGTGCAGCAGATGATACGATAACAGTCACACAATTAACCCGGCAGGCCGGTCCGGTCTGGTTCTTGAGTTATCACTGATCTACCAAACGCTACTGGGCGAGAGGTCCCTCTGCTCAATCCATGGGCCTGCCTGGATGTGCAGCCTGGACATGAAGCAACAGAGAGTGGGATGCGGTGTCAGACGGTAGTGAAACTAACAGCTGCACTCGCTCCTGGTTACGTAACAGGTAGAAGACATTTCTTTAAGGCGGGGGGGGGGCTGCCTGTCGTGTCTTCCTGCAGACATGCCGCCATCAGTCAAGCTGCGGGCTGCTGTGTGCTGAGATCGTATGGCCACATTCTCCAGATTCTGCTTCTGGGCAGAGTTGATAAACAGTGTTGCTCTGTGGAAGCGGGGATTTCCATCGCTTCAGCACCTCCCAGCATAGAGGACGAGGGAAAATGAGACAGAGACACAACAAAGAAACAGAGCTTGTAGGGTCCTGGAAATGCTGGAAAGACCCTTTCCTACAGTCTAACTCCATTTCCTCACCAAACATCCTCTCCCGCTTCACTTGATCTTAAACAAGCGTCCGTTGTACCAGAAACCTGTTTTACTCCTTTCTGCTCACACAGATTCTCCTGACCTGCCTATGTGGGTGCTTTCAGATTTTTATCAATGATTTCACAGGAACCCATTAAGGTGGCCTACATCCCACATCCCACTCTATTCACATTTTATTCCAGAGCTTTCCTTCACATCAAACTCTTCAGATGGATCTGATTCATATCTTTTTGACATTTATATTTAATATAAAAGCTAATTTAACACTGATCAGAAGCTCCTGCAACATTCAGACACAGAAAACCTTGACTCACATAATTAAGCCAAGAACACAAGTGAAAATAAATCTCACTGAGATGAAGAACTTAGCATAAATAAATTCATTTAAAACGCTACTGCTGGAGTTTAACCAGGACTAAGAGATCTGAACACATCACAAGAGTTTTAGCATTTTTACACTGGTTTCCAGTCACAGAATAGATTTAAACTCTTCTGATGGTTTACATCCCAGAACGGTTTAGGTCCAGAATCCAGGCCAGAGTCCAGACCAGAGTCATCTCACCAGGAGACTACAGTCCGATCCAGACTCTGATCACCTGCATGGATCAGATTAAAGATCGGATGTTCCAGAACTTCCTTCAGTTACATGAAGACTAAACTGAAATTATAGTTTTTGGAGCCAAAGAAGAAAAATTAAAAGTCAGTTCTCAGCTTCAAACAGCAAAGTTCAAAACTACCAACCAAGTCAGAAACCTGGGAGTAGTCCTGGACTCAGACCTGGGAGTAGTCCTGGACTCAGACCTGGGAGTAGTCCCACAGGACTCAGACCTGGGGGTAGTCCTGGACTCAGACCTGGGAGTAGTCTTGGACACAGACCTGGGAGTAGTCCAAGACTACTCCCAGGTCTGAGTCCTGGACTCAGACCTGGGGGTAGTCCTGGACTCAGACCTGGGAGTAGTCTTGGACACAGACCTGGGAGTAGTCCTGGACACAGACCTGGGAGTAGTCCTGGACTCAGACCTGGGAGTAGTCCTGGACTCAGACCTAAGAGTAGTCTTGGACTCAGACCTGGGAGTAGCCTGGACTCAGATCTGGGAGTAGTCCTGGACACAGACCTGGGAGTAGTCCTGGACTCAGACCTAGGAGTAGTCCTGGACTCAGACCTGGGAGTAGTCTGTCCTGGACTCAGACCTAGCAGTAGTCCTGGACTCAGACCTGGGAGTAGTCCTGGACTCAGACCTAGGAGTAGTCCTGGACTCAGACCTGGGAGTAGTCCCACAGGACTCAGACCTGGGAGTAGTCCCACAGGACTCAGACCTGGGGGTAGTCCTGGACTCAGACCTGGGGGTAGTCCTGGACTCAGACCTGGGAGTAGTCCTGGACTCAGACCTGGGAGTAGTCCTGGACTCAGACCTGGGGGTAGTCCTGGACTCAGACCTGGGAGTAGTCCTGGACTCAGACCTTGGAGTAGTCTTGGACACAGACCTGGGAGTAGTCCTGGACTCAGACCTGGGAGTAGTCCTGAACTCAGACCTGGGAGTAGTCCTGGACTCAGACCTGGGAATAGTCTTGGACTCAGACCTGGGAGTAGTCCTGGACTCAGACCTGGGAGTAGTCCTGGACTCAGACCTGGATTTTAGCAGTTATATTAAGACAGCTGTGAAGTCGGTCTGTTATCACCTAAAGAACATCTGGAGGATTAAAGGACTGATGACTCAGCAGGATTTCTGTATTTATCTTTAGTAGACTAGACTACTGTAATGCTGTCCTCACAGGTCTCCCTAAAGTCCATCAGACAGTTGCAGATAGTCCAGAACGCTGCTGCTCCAGTCCTCACTAAGCCCAGGAAAGTAGATCCTAGAACTCCAGTCCTCCCTAAGACCAGGAAAGTAGATCCTAGAACTCCAGTCCTCCCTAAGACCAGGAAAGTAGATCCTAGAACTCCAGTCCTCACTAATACCAGGAAAGTAGATCCTAGAACTCCAGTCCTCACTAAGACCAGGAAAGTAGATCCTAGAACTCCAGTCCTCACTAAGACCAGGAAAGTAGATCCTAGAACTCCAGTCCTCACTAAGACCAGGAAAGTAGATCCTAGAACTCCAGTCCTCACTAAGACCAGGAAAGTAGATCCTAGAACTCCAGTCCTCAGATCTTTACACTGGCTTCCTGCTATTAGTTTACAAAGACCTGAATGGTTTAGGATCAGAATTCATTCAGGATCTTCTGGTTCGTTATGGACCAACAAGAGCCTTCAGGTCATCAGGGTCAGGTCTACTTTCTGTTGCCAGAGTCAGAACTAAACGTGGAGAGGCAGCGTTCAGCTTTTATGCTCCTCACATGTGGAACAAACTCCCAGAAACCTGCAGGTCTGCTGACTCAGCAGTTTTACATCAGAGTTAAAACTTTTCTATTTGCTGCCTTTTATCAGAACAGCTGTTAATTGCCACACTGGAACTTTATTTCTGGCTTTTAATCTATTTTATTAAAGCTTTTTGTCTTTGTTTAATTTCTTTAATTTCTTTTAAAGTTTGTTTTAATGCACCTGTTATTGCTTCCTGCTCCCAGCTGTGATGCTTTTAATGTTTTATGTAAAGCACTTTGAACTGTCCTGTACATGAAAACTTATGTACAAATAAACTTGCCTTACCTACATTACCGTTCAAAAGTTTGGGCTCACTTTGCCATAGGATTCAATAGGGAAGTGACCCCAAACTTTTGAATAGTAGTGTAAATGTCAGGTAAAAATCTCTTTAGGTAATTTTTTAATAGATAAGATTACAAGCTATAAAAAAAGCTTAAAAAAAGCTTTAATTTTGGAAAATGTAATCTACTGCAGCAACAAGTTAGTTTAAAACCTCGAACATGAGAATAAAAACAAAAAAATGTAATGATCTAAGGTATACTTTTCATCTCACAGCAGATATTTAAGGGTA
This sequence comes from Melanotaenia boesemani, assembly GCF_017639745.1. Taxonomy (NCBI): domain Eukaryota; kingdom Metazoa; phylum Chordata; class Actinopteri; order Atheriniformes; family Melanotaeniidae; genus Melanotaenia; species Melanotaenia boesemani. Next base: position 39,626,332 of record NC_055684.1, read on the forward strand.
GAAAAAGCTCTTATTCTCTGTCTTGCTTAAGCCATATTCTCCTTCAATGATTCCACAATTTATCTTCATCTGCACAAAAGTTTGTATTTCAGATCTGAATTTGAATGGAGAGAACTGAAACTGAACTATGAAAATGAATTAGGGAATGAATTTTTTCAAATACAAAAGTTTCAACTTCACCAATATACATATATATTCAATATATATATATATTATTCAAACAGGCATATTCAGATTCAAATTGAATGATTCAAATTCAAATATAAAGAATTCAGATTCGCTCCCCAGTGGCACAAAGCTTATCCCATAAAGAAGAAGGGGTTAAAAAAATCCATCATGGAGGTGAAACATGAATTTTAAAGAGAAAAGATAAAACTGATTGTTAAAATAGTTAAAATGGGTTGATATGAAACCAGAATAAACCATAAAAACAACCTTACGTATACCTGCTTTCTTAAAGGGTTTTAAATATCAGATTAATCATCTAAAACTAAGTAAATCTACTTGACAGCAGATAACACCACATACATGTACAAGCCTGACAGACAAAGCCAATCTAGAAACGTTAGCAGTAAGCTACACGTCCACATGGAGTTCAGGAGCCAATCAGCACACAGCAGTGGGGGAAGGGAGGGGCTAAGCTGCAGACACGCGTGTGCAGATGGAACTGAGATGCTAGAACGTCTACTTGAAAGCACAAGTACGTCTATGTCGTTAGTGGGAGACGAATCAGATGAACAATAGTAAGTAAAATGATCAACCTCAGCCACATCCATTTCATCATCAAAGGCAATCAGCTGCAAGAGAGAAAGTAAAGGAGGCAGAGTTAGTAGAGCTTGTTAGTGAGTCAGCCTCCTTCACAACAGTGCAAATGTCAAGCTTTCACACATACGTACACACACATGCACGGACGGCATGAAACTGTGAAGGCAAAACAAATTAATGACAGTAGTAACGCCTCATTACCATCATGGCTCTTTACATTCAGACTGAAGCCCAGAAGAAAAGAACACCAAACACTGACGGACAGGAAAAAGATGAGTGATCGAGTTATACCCTCATTTTAAATAATGTGTCCATCCTGGAACTGCATATACAGCAAAAGGTGGGGGGGGGGGGGGGGGGGGGGGGGGGCATGGCTCAGTGGGTGGAGTGGTCATCCTGCAGCCCAAGGGTTGCCGGTTCGATCCCGGCCCATCAAGTTCATGTCGCGGTGTCCCCAAGCAAGACACCGAACCTCAAATTGCTCCTGATGGGTCGTGGTTGAGCGCCTTGCATGGCAGCTTCCGCCATCAGTGTGTGAATGTGACATACATGTAAAGCGCTTTAGATAAAATTGTTATATAAGTACAGACCATTTACCATTTAGAAGATATGATAAAAACTTTATTCTCCACAACCGTCAATACGTTTTCTGGTTCACTGCTGAGTCTCAGACTAACTGGAGTCAGGACTGAGCTGCGTGAATCATACCAGCGCTTCGAACCTTTTCATCTTACACTCACCAGCCACTTCTTTCAGGTCCACCTGTTCAACAGCTTGTTAAACCGAACATCTAACCAGTCAATCACACGGCAGCATGTAGTCATGTAGACGTGGTGAAGACGACTTCCTGAAGTTCAAACTGAGCATCAGAATAAAGAAGAAAGAGGATTTAAGAGACTTTGAACGTGGCATGGTTGTTGGTCTGAGTATTTACTGGGATTTTCACCCACAACCATCTCCAGGATTTCCAGAGAATAGTCTGAAGAAGACTATGAAGAAGACATGAGCCGCCACCTTATCGTGGTGGAGGAGTTTGTGTGTCCTGACGATCCTAGCAGCTATGTTGTCGGGGGCGCATGCCCCTGGTAGGGTCACCCATGGCAAACAGGTGTCTAGGGGAGGGACCAGACGAAGCGCGGCTCAGACAACCCTTATGATGATGAAAAAACAAGGACCAAGGTTTCCCTTGCCCGGACGCGGGTCACCGGGGCCCCCCTCTGGAGCCAGGCCTGGAGGTGGGGCACGGAGGCAAGCGCCTGGTGGCCGGGCCTTTGCCCATGGGGCCCGGTCGGGCTCAGCCCGAAAGGGAGACATGGGCCTCTCCTCCCGTGGGCTCACCACCTACAGGAGGGGCCATAGGGGTCGGGTGCATTGTGAGCTGGGCGGCTGCCAGAGGCGGGGACCCTGGCGGTCTGATCCTCAGCTGCAAAAGCTAGCTCTAGGGACGTGGAATGTCACCTCTCTAGCGGGGAAGGAGCCTGAGCTGGTGCGCAACGTTGAGCGGTTCCGGCTAGATATAGTTGGACTCACCTCGACACATGGCTTGGGCTCTGGAACAACTGCCCTCGAGAGGGGCTGGACCCTCTTCCATTCTGGAGTTACTCCCGCTGAGAGGCGCCGAGCAGGTGTAGGCCTGCTCATTGCCCTCCAACTTGGCGCCTGTACGTTGGGGTTTACCCCGGTGGACGAAAGGGTAGCCTCCCTCCGCCTTCGGGTGGGGGGACGGGTCCTGACTGTTGTTTGTGCCTATGCACCAAATAGCAGTTCAGCGTACCCACTCTTTTTGGAGTCCTTGGGGGGGGGGTGTTGGAGAGCACTCCTTCTGGGGACTCCCTCGTTCTGCTGGGGGACTTCAATGCTCACGTGGGCAGTGACAGCGAGACCTGGAGGGGCGTGATTGGGAGGAACGGCCCCCCTGATCTGAATCCGAGTGGTGTTTTGTTGTTGGACTTCTGTGCTCGTCATGGATTGTCCATAACGAACACCTTGTTCAGACATAAGAGTGTCCACATGTGCACTTGGCACCAGGACACTCCAGGCCCCAGTTCAATGATCGACTTTATAGTCGTGTTGTCGGACTTGCAGCTGCATGTCCTGGACACTCGGGTGAAGAGAGGGGCGGAGCTGTCAACTGATCACCACCTGGTGGTGAGTTGGCTCAGATGGTGGGGGAGGATGCCGGTCAGGCCTGGCAGACCCAAGCGTGTTGTGAGGGTCTGCTGGGAACGTCTGGCAGAGTCCCCTGTCAGAAAGAGTTTCAACTCCCATCTCCGGCAGAGCTTCAACCATGTCCCGGGTGAGGAGGGGGACATTGAGTCCGAATGGGCTGTGTTCCGTGCCTCTATTGTCGAGGCGGCAAGCCACAGCTGTGGCCTTAAGGTCGTCGGTGCCTGTTGTGGCGGTAACCCCCAAACTCGTTGGTGGACACCGGCAGTAAGGGATGCCGTCAAGCTGAAGAAGGAGTCCTATCGGGCCTTTTTGGCCTGTGGGACTCCAGAGGCAGCTGATGGGTATCGGCGGGCTAAGCGGAGCACAGCTTCGGCGGTCGCTAAGGCAAAAGCTCGGGCATGGGAGAGGCCATGGAGAATGACTTCCGGACGGCTTTGAGGAGATTCTGGTCCACCATCCGGCGGCTCAGGAGGGGAAAGCAGTGCTCCGTCAACACTGTGTACAGTGAGGATGGGGGGCTGCTGACCTCGACTCGAGACGTTGTGAGGCGGTGGAGGGAATACTTCGAAGACCTCCTCAATCCCACCAACACGTCTTCTGATGAGGAAACAGAGTCTGGGGTAGCTGGTGCTGGCTCGCCTATCTCTGGGGCTGAGGTCGCTGAGGTGGTTAAAAATCTCCTTGGTGGCAAGGTCCCAGGGGTGGATGAGGTCCACCTGGAGTTCCTTAAGGCTCTGGATGCTGTAGTCATGAGCTGTGGGTAATGACCGAAAGAACGAGATCTCGAATACAAGCGGCCGAAATGAGTTTCCTCCACAGGGTGGCCGGGCTCTCCCTTAGAGATAGAGTGAGAAGCTCGGTGATCCGGGAGGGGCTCAGAGCAGAGCCACTTCTCCTCCACATCAAGAGGAGCCACATGAGGTGGCTTGGGCATCTGGTTAGGATGCCTCCTGGACGCCTCCCTGGTGAGGTGTTCCGGGCACGTCCCACCAGAAAGAGGCCCCGGACTACATCTCTCGGCTGGCCTGGGAACGCCTCGGGATCCCTTCGAATGAGCTGGTGAATGTGGCCGGGGAGAGGGAAGTCTGGGTTTCCCTGCTTAGGCAGCTGGCCCCACGACCCAACTCCGGACAAGCGGAAGAAAATGAATGGATGGATGGATGGATGGGTCTGAAGAAGAGAAAATATCCAGAGCAGCATCTTCTGATGCTATTTCCAGCAGGATAATGCACCATGTCACAAAGCTCAGATCATCTCCACCTGCTTTCTAGAACATGACGATGAGTTCACTGGACTCCAACGACCTCCACAGCCACCAGATCTCAGTCCAGTAGAGCAGCTTTGGGATGTGGTGGAACGGGAGATTCTCATCATGGATGCAGCCGACAAACCTGCAGCAACTGTGTGATGCTGTCATGTCAATATGGAGAAAACCTCTGAGGAAGGTTTCCACCACCTGCTTCATCTATCACACCAAGGATTAAAAAGGTCTGACCCAGTACTAGAAGGTGGACCTGATGAAGAGGACGACCCGGTACTAGAAGGCGGACCTGATGAAGAGGACGACCAGGTACTAGAAGGCGGACCTGATGAAGAGGACGACCCGGTACTAAAAGGCGGACCTGATGAAGAGGACGACCCGGTACTAGAAGGCGGACCTGATGAAGAGGACGACCCGGTACTAGAAGGCGGACCTGATGAAGAGGACGACCCGGTACTAGAAGGCGGACTTGGTGAAGAGGAGGACTTGGTGAAGAGGACGACCCGGTACTAGAAGGTGGACTTGGTGAAGAGGACGACTCGGTACTAGAAGGCGGACCTGATGAAGAGGACGACCTGGTACTAGAAGGTGGACTTGGTTGGCGAGTGTAGACAGTGTTGATCATGTGAATGAGTATTAATAATAAATCTAATAAATGGAACTTCCAGGTGCTTTCATGAGCCAACAGTCAGGTTTGGTTTAAGCAGGTTAACTGGTCTCTAAACTCTCCTGAGGAGTGAGAGGTAGTTTGTCTCTCTGTGTTGGTCCTGTGATGGACTTGTGACCTGTCCATGTCACCTGCTAATTGCTGGGATAGGGTCCATATTCCTGTAGTGAAATAAGTGGCATAAAAAATAAATGAACAAAGAAGCTGAAAGAATCTCCTCCATAGTGCTGATTCCATATTCTTTAGTAGGGATTGTGTTCCAGCTCATCTTGGGAAGAACTGACCTCCAACTGGTTTGCTGTTAATGATTCAAACTGTGTTCAGTGGTACACCAGTAACACAAGCAGCATCACCGGAGAATAAAGCTGTAAATAAATAATCATAATAAAAAAATGAAATAATAATAAAAACAGAAAAAGTGAATAAAGGAACATATTTTAAAAAATCCTTTTTTTTTTGTTTCATGACTAAAGAAACTCAAATGTACGAGTGTGCTGAGCTGACCAGTCTGGGAGGATCCTATTGGAAATAAGCTTAAAGACCTGAAGCATTTAGTAGCCAGTGATGGTTTGTAGAATGCTTGTGTGAAGGAACTGGTCCATGCATGTTGTTAAGAAAGCTGATGTTCATCCCTTTCACCATTCAGGTGTTTGGTGTTTGTATGGCACAAAGATTTATTTGGGGATTATTTAGAAAGAAAGCAACGAGGGAATTTTAGTTTGGTGTTTCCCCAGTACGGTTGCTATCGTAGAACAAAGTCTTCTTCTAAGACGAGGGCTTTAACCTGTTTATTTTACCTGAACCACAACGTGAAAGAACAAGTAGCATACCTTTTCCCCATAGCCTCGGTCCTTCGTCATCATTTCCCTCAGTGTCTGCAGGACTTTGATGCACAGACGTTCTTCATTTTCCTCCAACAGCTGTTTGGTGTGTTTGATCAGTCTGGTTGAAGGAGAAAGAAAACAAGCAATGTGATGACGTCATAAGAAAAGTAAGAATGGGACAGTAGTCATCACAGCACCAACCTCCACAACAATGTCACGACTGAGACGATTTCCATCACCTTTGAGCCAAAACAACACATCTACACCAGCGTAAAGCTGTTCTGGTGCTTGGAAGTAACAGGCAGTGATTGTGGCACGCATCATCATTTAACATGAAAAAAGCGCTTTGGCTTCAGTTTGGCTTCTTATCGGCTGCTCAGAGAACCACCACCTGCCGTTCAGCCAACAGCTGCAGGTCCTTTGAAGTGCAGAAATTCTGGCTGTGTTAAACTATTTATATTCTTTTTATAACTATTTGCTGACACAGTCGTCCAGTGGTTGAATACACTAAAGATGTTGTTTAGGTTTCTTTTTGTGTGTTTCTGGTACTCTGCTTGTTGCCATCTTGGTTATTTTTGTTTTAGGAACTCCTGATGATTGTCTGCTTAGATTACTCGTTGCTTCTATCTGCTGTATCTTTGTCTCTACTTCCGTTTTTCTACTTTCCTCTTATCTCTGTTCACTATTCTCCTGTTTTCTGTGCCCTCTGGTCAGGTCCAGCAACATTACATAAATTCCATAATTCCAAATAAATAAATATGATAAAAATAAATAAATAAGAAAATCAGATTATCAAGAGAAGTCTTATACCCATAAAGCTCCTCTTGGCAAAGCAAATTTGTTCAGCACAACACAGCAGCCAGACCATCATTCTGCCGCCACCGTGCTGGACAGGACAAGTTAAAGAAAAAAAAAAAATCTATATTCTACATGGATGTCATTTTTATTCACTTCTTTTTTTGTTATTAACTTAATGTTCTGGATGGGATATGAGTCCCCCCAAAGAAGAGAGTAAAGTTATAATACCAACATATAACTTTATTTTCTACACCGATCTAATGACAGAGTTTCTTAAGTTCAGACATGATTGATCGTGGCGGCTCAGTGACTTCGCCGCCATCATCAGGTTGTTTTCTATGGGATAAACTTTGTGCCACTGGGGAGCGAATCTGAATTCTTATATTTGAATATGAATCATTCAATTTGAATCTGAATATGCCTGTTTGAATAATTGCTTTAAAAAACTGAATCCAAATTACCATATTTGATATTGAATCTTTGTTTTTTGAATGTTTATATTGGTAAAGTTGAATTTGAAAAATTTATTTACCCAATTCATTTTCATAGTTCAGTTTCAGTTCTCTCCATTCAAATTCAGATCTGAAATTCAAATTCAGATCTGAAATACAGATTCAGATCTGAAATTCAAATTCAGATCTGAAATACAGATTCAGATCTGAAATACAAATTCAGATCTGAAATTCAAATTCAGATCTGAAATACAAATTCAGATCTGAAATACAAATTCAGATCTGAAATTCAAATTCAGATCTGAAATTCAAATTCAGATCTGAAATACAGATTCAGATCTGAAATTCAAATTCAGATCTGAAATACAGATTCAGATCTGAAATTCAAATTCAGATCTGAAATACAAATTCAGATCTGAAATTCAAATTCAGATCTGAAATACAAATTCAGATCTGAAATTCAAATTCAGATCTGAAATACAGATTCAGATCTGAAATTCAAATTCAGATCTGAAATACAGATTCAGATCTGAAATTCAAATTCAGATCTGAAATACAAATTTAGATCTGAAATTCAAACTTTTGTGCCGCACATCCGGGACCTGACGTGAGGCAAAACTAGTCGATCGCAGATGGAGTAACGTCAGTTTTGTGCAGTTGTTCTCAAAGGCTACAAGCAGAGGGAGGGCGAGGAGAGGGTGGCGGCGGGGAGAGAGAGAGAGAAATGGAGAAACGCTAAGATCCAGGCCAGCCACTCTCGCTACAACGGCAGTTACCGTTTCTGTAGCGGTAGTTACCGTTTCCTCAATGGTCTCAGCGGTTTGCCACTGTGGGCTGGTTGCAGACTTTTCACATTAGTGGTAACTCCTAATACAAGAAAAATATGTGTAGGTTTGGGCTGCAGACACGCCAGATCACGTCTGTGACGGCGTATCGTTGTGAAAGCAGCTTGCAGGCTCATTGGGCTCCGTCAGTCCAGGAGAAACGAGAATGGAGCAACATTCTGTCGTCCCGCAACATCCCAGCCAGCAGTGGTCAGGGTCCACTCCATCTGCGATCGACTAGTTTTGCCTCAAGTCAGGCCCTGGATGTGTGGCACAAAAGTTTGTATTTCAGATCTGAATTTGAATTTAGAGAACTGAAACTGAACTATGAAAATGAATTAGGTAAAGAAATTTTTCAAATACAAAAGTTTCAACTTTACCAATATAAACATTCAAAAAACAAAGATTCAATATCAAATATGGTCATTTGGATTCAGTTTTTTAAAGCAATTATTCAAACAGGCATATTCAGATTCAAATTGAATGATTCATATTCAAATATAAAGAATTCAGATTCGCTCCCCAGTGGCACAAAGTTTATCCCATAGTTTTCTGAGTGGATATTTTGCTTTACTGATATTTAAAGTCTGCTTATTAAAGCTGAAACTTCATCAGGTTTCACAATCCAGACACATTTTACACATTTCTTAACTTTCCAAGCCATTTTGATTTGTCTGCAACCAGCAATGTTCCAGGACTTTTTGCATCGGTGGTGTCAGAGGTCAAGGCTCACTTTGATATGAATCCCCCACTTTCACATTTCTTGCGAGCTTCTGTGTTCTCAGGGAAGAGCAGCTCTGGGCGATGCAGAACATCCACCAGCACTGAGAGCTCAGCTTGGACCAGAGGCCTCAGTCGGTCCTCCAGTGCAGATACGATGTCCTGCAGAGCAGAACACAAGACAAAAGCTGAGCTTATTGTCAGTCAAAAACTGTACTTTGATCACACATTTTCTCAAGTTCTTCTCTATGATTCAGTGTTAAAGTGTAAACTACTATTTATCACTCCTCAACCTTAAAAGTTAAACATAAACCTCAAAAATGCAGTTTTCTACATCTAATGGGCTCGCACACGGGAAACGACCAACAGCAGCAGAGCCGTGCATCGCGCTCTAAGATCGCGTTTCTCCAAGAAATTTGATTGGTTATGGTATTGGTGGGGATTTTGACATTTTCAAACCAGTCCCTGACGTGACAAAGTATGACAGATGGAGAGTCAGAAGATTTTGCATGAATTAACAGAAATCTTGCTGTTTACTGTATAAATGAGAGACAACCCAGGGTTCATCCGAGTTTACAAAATAGGAAACAGCATCGTGAATATCATCATTTTATGGACCTCAAGGCTGATCCAGATAAATCCAGAACCTACGTTTGGACTAATTCACTCTGGCGCCACGCGGCTGCCTTTTATTAAGCTAAAATATGCTACCATGTTAAAGTGTTTGCAGACTGCGCTGTCCAGCCTGCTCTCATTGGTCAGTCCATGAAGATCCTCACTGGTTGGCTGTAGTGCCAGGAGACAGCGACAAAAATTTAACATTTTTCTATTTTCTTGTGTCGAGTCGCAAGCCCCGTGTGCACGTCTACATGAACGAGCGCAACACATGCACGAATGTCGCCTGTCACTTGGCTGGAGGAGGGCAGCGATTTTCACCTCAATACGCAGCTTCCATAGGAAAAGATGGAGAAGGAGCGACGTCGTTTCCCGTGTGTCGAGACCATGACAGATGGTGTGAAATGTTTAAAATAAGTTTAACTGTAATTGATAAAAAGAGGACACACTACATATTTCCATGTGTGAATTTTACTCTTTTGAAGCAGCTAGATTTCTCTCTCGTAGTACGTGGACAAGCTTCACTACAAAGTGTCATTTCTCTTTAAACTTCCTGTCCAATCAGTATACATGTGAAAACATGGCAAAAGTGAAGTTTCACAACCACTGCTGGTTTAGTGGCTTTGACATGCACTGAAAACAAATACACCAGAAAGCAGGAAGGTTCTAGAAAGAGGAATTCATTGTGTGAATCACGACTTTCTGCCTGCGAGCTGGACCGTGTTAAATTCAAACCACCGCTGGATGATGGGCTGCTGTATGACTGAGGGGTTTTCAATTTTTATTTTGAAAAGTTTCAACCAAAAGTTTCCTGTTTAAACTGAGATAACAGCAACATTAGTCAGGTCAGTGATTTTAGATTTCCACAGAAAACTGAGTCACAAGTTCCAGGAAGAAAAACAGGGTGCAGCAGCACCTCCCATTACTGAAAGCTACTGGTTTTTGTTTGTTTTTTTCTCCCAAGGATATAATTCTTTACTACTTCAAGAATAGTTTTGTTCACAGTGTAGTTACAGAAAGCATTATGTCACTCTTCAAATCAAATTTTATTTATAAAGCACTTTTTGTGCATAACAGCAGCACAAAGTGTTTTATATAATAAAACCAACAGTTTTAGCATCTTAAAAACACAATCACATACACCCAAGAAGGTTTAACATTCTGCAGTTGGATAAAATGAACTTTCTCTTGTCTTCTGGTTAAGCTGTAAGAAGTTCTTACATCCTTGACTTTATATCTAAAATCTTGTGTAAAAGGACTTTAACTGGCTCCAGGTCATCACGAAACACGGCAATGTAAAGCTGCGTATCATCAGCATAGCTGTGGAATTAATGCCGTGTCTCCTGATGGCGTCCTCAAGAGGCAACATGGACAGACTAAAAAGAAGTGGGCCTGAAACTGATCCTTGGGGAACCCCTTATTTTGTGTGTCCATGAGGAGCAGGTGTCCATACTTACAAAGAACTGTCAATCTGTGAGATAGAGATAAAACTATTTAAAACAATACATAAGAGGCCCACCAGATTTCTGAGTCTATTTAATGAAATCTGGTGATCTACTGTATCGAAGGCAGCACTAAGATCCAGTAAAACCAGGACTGAAGGTTTCTGAGAGTCCAAATTACACCTGAGGTAATTTACAATCCTAAATAGGGCCATCTTAGTTTTTCTAATACATTCTTTCTATTTACTCAGTTACCTGAAAAAACACTTTTTCGATAATTTTACTTAAAAACGGTGAGTTACCGGTTAGTAATTATCAAGAACGCTGTGATCTAAACCGACATGCAATCAACAGCCAATGGTCTGTAGTAGAGCTGAAGTAAAGAGCTAAAACGTAGGCTGAGCTTTCTCTAACTGTCTTTACTTTTCTGGCAGAAAAATCCCAAACAGGTGCTTGTGAGTATGCATGCATGTATGTATGTTTGCATGTAAATACACCTGCTAAATGCGGCGTATTTACGACAATATTGTACATTCATTAATATGCATTGTCCCATTAAAATAACTGATAAAAAATATTAGGAGGGAAATTCTACATCTCATCTCCAACGTATAAAATGTAATGTCTAGACAAAGTATGTGACTAAATGATCAATCAGAATAAATGCACAACTTCTACTGAGTTGTCTTTATAATCATCAAGACAAATAAAAAATTAAAAATTCAAGTTTGTGTGAATTTGGTAGTTTAGGATATCGGGTGTTCAGGAAGTTAAAGATAAGCGTTCTGGAAAAAAAATGATCTATAGAAGTAATATTTAACTTCATAGTTGTTGTCGCTTTTATTCTCTGATGCACCACTTTTATTTTTCATCTGATTGTATATACTGTGGCTTATTATATTTATTATGTCTTTTAGCTTATTCCTGTGTTGTTGTTGCTGGAAACATGTTCGGCTGCATTTCACGGCCATTAAACGAGCATGTGAAACACTTGTGCTGCATGTTGTTGTGCTGACCTGCCCAGAGACCACAATTTACTCATCAAATTGAAATGTTGATTAATGTGCATTGTCCCTTTTAAATAAACTGAATAAACAAAAATCTAAACTTTTCGAGTCAGTAATTTCAGTGAAAACTGAGTCATAAGATGGAAGAAGGACTTTTCAAGCTGGAACTGATGCGCGTTTGTTGCGGAACGATGTGATTTTTGAAAGGATTGAGGCAGAATATGGAGTCATAGTTAAGCCACCTGCCCTGCATGTGCTTTCATGCATCCCGGTAGAAGCATGACAAAGTGATGATGCATGAGGTCTCTGACTAGGAAAAGCTTTTAGGAATAAAAATATTTATTTGAGTGCTAATTATGTGGAACCGGAGAGATGTTATGAGGGATATATGAGACACTTGTGTTTTAAATCACAGAAACTACACGCAGGGCTGCAGTTAATGGAAATGTGTTAAACAGAATAACAACCATAAGAGAATAAAAACTATGTTTTACTGAACTCCTCCTGACCTGTAGCCTCTCAATGATGTTCCTGTAGTCTTTAGAGGTCGACAGACCGGAGTCTCGTCTGGAAGTGTTCTTTGCAGACAGTCTCCAGTTGAGGATGCTCTTCTGAACAACGTTATTGGACTTTACAAACAAGTTGTTGACCTGACTGTCAAGGTCCACTGGGATGGCGATTGCTCTGCTTTTGGCTGAAAGGCCAAAAAAAATGTTATTTGTAATGATATCATCAAAGGTTATATGAGAAAGGTTTGTGGTTGGGTGAAATGCTTACCCACGTCTGAGAGTACTTTAATACAAGCCTCAACGGAGGCCTTTTGAACAGGGTTAAGCCAGTTACAGTGGTACACTCTGAAAACTCCCTGAAGCAGCTGGACAAACACTGGCTGACGAGTCTGTGAGAGCAGGAAGGAGAAAGAGGAAATCATACAGGGTAAGAGAGGCTGGAGACCTGGATGAAGATTCAATAACAAAAAGTTACTACTGGCTCCCTATCTATGTTTAACCCTTAAAACTCCACAAGACATTTTGGGCTATTTTTGGTCCAACTTGTGTCCTTAAATCTAAACCAGTGTGTAACAGCTTTTAATCCCAGTATAAACCAGTCTGTAGCAGCTTTTAATCCAAGTATAAACCAGTGTGTAACAGCTTTTAATCCCAGTATAAACCAGTCTGTAGCAGCTTTTAATCCCAGTATAAACCAGTCTGTAGCAGCTTTTAATCCAAGTATAAACCAGTCTGTAACAGCTTTTAATCCCAGTATAAACCAGTCTGTAGCAGCTTTTAATCCAAGTATAAACCAGTGTGTAACAGCTTTTAATCCCAGTATAAACCAGTCTGTAGCAGCTTTTAATCCCAGTATAAACCAGTGTGTAGCAGCTTTTAATCCCAGTATAAACCAGTCTGTAGCAGCTTTTAATCCCAGTATAAACCAGTCTGTAACAGCTTTTAATCCCAGTATAAACCAGTCTGTAGCAGCTTTTAATCCCAGTATAAACCAGTGTGAAGCAGTTTTTAATCCCAGTATAAACCAGTCTGTAGCAGCTTTTAATCCCAGTATAAACCAGTCTGTAGAAGCTTTTAATCCCAGTATAAACCAGTCTGTAGAAGCTTTTAATCCCAGTATAAACCAGTCTGTAACAGCTTTTAATCCAGTATAAACCAGTCTGTAGCAGCTTTTAATCCCAGTATAAACCAGTCTGTAGCAGCTTTTAATCCCAGTATAAACCAGTCTGTAGCAGCTTTTAATCCCAGTATAAACCAGCCTGTAACAGCTTTTAATCCCAGTATAAACCAGTGTGTAGCAGCTTTTAATCCCAGTATAAACCAGTCTGTAGAAGCTTTTAATCCCAGTATAAACCAGTCTGTAACAGCTTTTAATCCCAGTATAAACCAGTCTGTAGAAGCTTTTAATCCCAGTATAAACCAGCCTGTAACAGCTTTTAATCCCAGTATAAACCAGTGTGTAGCAGCTTTTAATCCCAGTATAAACCAGTCTGTAGCAGCTTTTAATCCCAGTATAAACCAGTCTGTAGCAGCTTTTAATCCCAGTATAAACCAGTCTGTAGCAGTTTTTAATCCCAGTATAAACCAGTCTGTAGCAGCTTTTAATCCCAGTATAAACCAGTCTGTAGCAGCTTTTAATCCCAGTATAAACCAGTGTGAAGCAGTTTTTAATCCCAGTATAAACCAGTCTGTAGCAGCTTTTAATCCCAGTATAAACCAGTCTGTAGAAGCTTTTAATCCAAGTATAAACCAGTGTGTAGCAGCTTTTAATCCCAGTATAAACCAGTCTGTAGCAGCTTTTAATCCCAGTATAAACCAGTCTGTAACAGCTTTTAATCCCAGTATAAACCAGTCTGTAGCAGCTTTTAATCCCAGTATAAACCAGTGTGAAGCAGTTTTTAATCCCAGTATAAACCAGTCTGTAGCAGCTTTTAATCCCAGTATAAACCAGTCTGTAGAAGCTTTTAATCCCAGTATAAACCAGTCTGTAGAAGCTTTTAATCCCAGTATAAACCAGTCTGTAACAGCTTTTAATCCAGTATAAACCAGTCTGTAGCAGCTTTTAATCCCAGTATAAACCAGTCTGTAGCAGCTTTTAATCCCAGTATAAACCAGTCTGTAGCAGCTTTTAATCCCAGTATAAACCAGTCTGTAACAGCTTTTAATCCCAGTATAAACCAGTGTGCAGCAGCTTTTAATCCCAGTATAAACCAGTCTGTAGAAGCTTTTAATCCCAGTATAAACCAGTGTGTAGAAGCTTTTAATCCCAGTATAAACCAGTCTGTAGAAGCTTTTAATCCCAGTATAAACCAGCCTGTAACAGCTTTTAATCCCAGTATAAACCAGTGTGTAGCAGCTTTTAATCCCAGTATAAACCAGTCTGTAGCAGCTTTTAATCCCAGTATAAACCAGTCTGTAGCAGCTTTTAATCCCAGTATAAACCAGTCTGTAGCAGTTTTTAATCCCAGTATAAACCAGTCTGTAGCAGCTTTTAATCCCAGTATAAACCAGTCTGTAACAGCTTTTAATCCCAGTATAAACCAGTGTGTAACAGCTTTTAATCCCAGTATAAACCAGTCTGTAGCAGCTTTTAATCCCAGTATAAACCAGTGTGTAGCAGCTTTTAATCCCAGTATAAACCAGTCTGTAGCAGCTTTTAATCCCAGTATAAACCAGTGTGTAACAGCTTTTAATCCCAGTATAAACCAGTGTGTAGCAGCTTTTAATCCCAGTATAAACCAGTCTGTAGCATCTTTTAATCCCAGTATAAACCAGTCTGTGGCAGCTTTTAATCCCAGTATAAACCAGTCTGTAGCAGTTTTTAATCCCAGTATAAACCAGTCTGTAGCAGCTTTTAATCCCAGTATAAACCAGTCTGTAACAGCTTTTAATCCCAGTATAAACCAGTCTGTAACAGTTTTTAATCCCAGTATAAACCAGTGTGTAGCAGCTTTTAATCCCAGTATAAACCAGTGTGTAGCAGCTTTTAATCCCAGTATAAACCAGTCTGTAGAAGCTTTTAATCCCAGTATAAACCAGTGTGTAACAGCTTTTAATCCCAGTGTAAACCAGTCTGTAGCAGCTTTTAATCCCAGTATAAACCAGTGTGTAACAGCTTTTAATCCCAGTATAAACCAGTGTGTAGCAGCTTTTTAATCCCAGTATAAACCAGTGTGTAGCAGCTTTTAATCCCACTATAAACCAGTGTGTAGCAGCTTTTAATCCAAGTATAAACCAGTGTGTAGCAGCTTTTAATCCCAGTATAAACCAGTCTGTAGTAGCTTTTAATCCCAGTATAAACCAGTCTGTAGCAGCTTTTAATCCCAGTATAAACCAGTCTGTAGCAGCTTTTAATCCCAGTATAAACCAGTCTGTAGCAGCTTTTAATCCCAGTATAAACCAGTCTGTAGCAGCTTTTAATCCCAGTATAAACCAGTCTGTAACAGCTTTTAATCCCAGTATAAACCAGTCTGTAGCAGCTTTTAATCCCAGTATAAACCAGTGTGTAGCAGCTTTTAATCCCAGTATAAACCAGTCTGTAGTAGCTTTTAATCCCAGTATAAACCAGTCTGTAGCAGCTTTTAATCCCAGTATAAACCAGTCTGTAGCAGCTTTTAATCCCAGTATAAACCAGTGTGTAGCATCTTTTAATCCCAGTATAAACCAGTCTGTAGCAGCTTTTAATCCCAGTATAAACCAGTGTGTAGCAGCTTTTAATCCCAGTATAAACCAGTCTGTAGCAGCTTTTAATCCCAGTATAAACCAGCCTGTAACAGCTTTTAATCCCAGTATAAACCAGTCTGTAGCAGCTTTTAATCCCAGTATAAACCAGTCTGTAGCAGCTTTTAATCCCAGTATAAACCAGTGTGTAACAGCTTTTAATCCCTGTATAAACCAGTGTGTAGCAGCTTTTAATCCCAGTATAAACCAGTCTGTAGCAGCTTTTAATCCCAGTATAAACCAGTGTGTAGCATCTTTTAATCCCAGTATAAACCAGTCTGTAGCAGCTTTTAATCCCAGTATAAACCAGTCTGTAGCAGCTTTTAATCCCAGTATAAACCAGTGTGAAGCAGTTTTTAATCCCAGTATAAACCAGTCTGTAGCAGCTTTTAATCCCAGTATAAACCAGTCTGTAGAAGCTTTTAATCCAAGTATAAACCAGTGTGTAGCAGCTTTTAATCCCAGTATAAACCAGTCTGTAGCAGCTTTTAATCCCAGTATAAACCAGTCTGTAACAGCTTTTAATCCCAGTATAAACCAGTCTGTAGCAGCTTTTAATCCCAGTATAAACCAGTGTGAAGCAGTTTTTAATCCCAGTATAAACCAGTCTGTAGCAGCTTTTAATCCCAGTATAAACCAGTCTGTAGAAGCTTTTAATCCCAGTATAAACCAGTCTGTAGAAGCTTTTAATCCCAGTATAAACCAGTCTGTAACAGCTTTTAATCCAGTATAAACCAGTCTGTAGCAGCTTTTAATCCCAGTATAAACCAGTCTGTAGCAGCTTTTAATCCCAGTATAAACCAGTCTGTAGCAGCTTTTAATCCCAGTATAAACCAGCCTGTAACAGCTTTTAATCCCAGTATAAACCAGTGTGCAGCAGCTTTTAATCCCAGTATAAACCAGTCTGTAGAAGCTTTTAATCCCAGTATAAACCAGTGTGTAGAAGCTTTTAATCCCAGTATAAACCAGTCTGTAGAAGCTTTTAATCCCAGTATAAACCAGTCTGTAACAGCTTTTAATCCAGTATAAACCAGTCTGTAGCAGCTTTTAATCCCAGTATAAACCAGTCTGTAGCAGCTTTTAATCCCAGTATAAACCAGTCTGTAGCAGCTTTTAATCCCAGTATAAACCAGCCTGTAACAGCTTTTAATCCCAGTATAAACCAGTGTGCAGCAGCTTTTAATCCCAGTATAAACCAGTCTGTAGAAGCTTTTAATCCCAGTATAAACCAGTGTGTAGAAGCTTTTAATCCCAGTATAAACCAGTCTGTAGAAGCTTTTAATCCCAGTATAAACCAGCCTGTAACAGCTTTTAATCCCAGTATAAACCAGTGTGTAGCAGCTTTTAATCCCAGTATAAACCAGTCTGTAGCAGCTTTTAATCCCAGTATAAACCAGTCTGTAGCAGCTTTTAATCCCAGTATAAACCAGTCTGTAGCAGTTTTTAATCCCAGTATAAACCAGTCTGTAGCAGCTTTTAATCCCAGTATAAACCAGTCTGTAACAGCTTTTAATCCCAGTATAAACCAGTGTGTAACAGCTTTTAATCCCAGTATAAACCAGTCTGTAGCAGCTTTTAATCCCAGTATAAACCAGTGTGTAGCAGCTTTTAATCCCAGTATAAACCAGTCTGTAGCAGCTTTTAATCCCAGTATAAACCAGTGTGTAACAGCTTTTAATCCCAGTATAAACCAGTGTGTAGCAGCTTTTAATCCCAGTATAAACCAGTCTGTAGCATCTTTTAATCCCAGTATAAACCAGTCTGTGGCAGCTTTTAATCCCAGTATAAACCAGTCTGTAGCAGTTTTTAATCCCAGTATAAACCAGTCTGTAGCAGCTTTTAATCCCAGTATAAACCAGTCTGTAACAGCTTTTAATCCCAGTATAAACCAGTCTGTAACAGTTTTTAATCCCAGTATAAACCAGTGTGTAGCAGCTTTTAATCCCAGTATAAACCAGTGTGTAGCAGCTTTTAATCCCAGTATAAACCAGTCTGTAGAAGCTTTTAATCCCAGTATAAACCAGTGTGTAACAGCTTTTAATCCCAGTGTAAACCAGTCTGTAGCAGCTTTTAATCCCAGTATAAACCAGTGTGTAACAGCTTTTAATCCCAGTATAAACCAGTGTGTAGCAGCTTTTAATCCCAGTATAAACCAGTGTGTAGCAGCTTTTAATCCCACTATAAACCAGTGTGTAGCAGCTTTTAATCCAAGTATAAACCAGTGTGTAGCAGCTTTTAATCCCAGTATAAACCAGTCTGTAGTAGCTTTTAATCCCAGTATAAACCAGTCTGTAGCAGCTTTTAATCCCAGTATAAACCAGTCTGTAGCAGCTTTTAATCCCAGTATAAACCAGTCTGTAGCAGCTTTTAATCCCAGTATAAACCAGTCTGTAGCAGCTTTTAATCCCAGTATAAACCAGTCTGTAACAGCTTTTAATCCCAGTATAAACCAGTCTGTAGCAGCTTTTAATCCCAGTATAAACCAGTGTGTAGCAGCTTTTAATCCCAGTATAAACCAGTCTGTAGTAGCTTTTAATCCCAGTATAAACCAGTCTGTAGCAGCTTTTAATCCCAGTATAAACCAGTCTGTAGCAGCTTTTAATCCCAGTATAAACCAGTGTGTAGCATCTTTTAATCCCAGTATAAACCAGTCTGTAACAGCTTTTAATCCCAGTATAAACCAGTCTGTAGCAGCTTTTAATCCCAGTATAAACCAGTGTGTAGCAGCTTTTAATCCCAGTATAAACCAGTCTGTAGCAGCTTTTAATCCCAGTATAAACCAGCCTGTAACAGCTTTTAATCCCAGTATAAACCAGTCTGTAGCAGCTTTTAATCCCAGTATAAACCAGTCTGTAGCAGCTTTTAATCCCAGTATAAACCAGTGTGTAACAGCTTTTAATCCCTGTATAAACCAGTGTGTAGCAGCTTTTAATCCCAGTATAAACCAGTCTGTAGCAGCTTTTAATCCCAGTATAAACCAGTGTGTAGCAGCTTTTAATCCCAGTATAAACCAGCCTGTAACAGCTTTTAATCCCAGTATAAACCAGTGTGTAGCAGCTTTTAATCCCAGTATAAACCAGTGTGTAGCAGCTGCTTTGTGGCGCCACCGTGCATCAGAAACGTCTTCTTGGCTTTATTCCAGCCATAGAGGAGCATTATTTTTCTTCTTTTCACACACACATAGAACTTTCTGCTCACTGGTTGATCTTTGGCTGCTCCTGATTGGACGTTACCGTCAATCTAAGCTCTCTGATTGGTGGAAAGTCTGACAGGAAGTGGCTTCATCATCATGTCCAGGTCTAAATAGAGGTCTCTTAGCAACATAGTAGTGATGGTGCTGTTTTTTGATGAAATGTGATAAATAATGCTGTTATCATGGATCATTGCGGATTTACTAGATAGAAGCAACTGAAATAATAGTTTTTTTTTTTAATGCCTGGAAAACTTCTGTAGATCATCTAAAGGGTAGCTATCCATCACAGCTTACCCCTCAGAGCTACACACTACCGCTCCTTAGACACTGAGGATGATAGTAGACCTCGGGGTGATCTAGTGGAGTTTTAAGGGTTAATTTATGACGTGGCATTTTGGGGAAACTTTGGGTTGATTATGGAAGAGTCAACAACTTCAGATCCAAAAGGCAAGCTGTTTGTTAGCATATCCTACCACAACACAACAAAACAATGCTTCACAAAAGTATGGCTCAGTTCTACCTGCCAACAACCCTGAAGTTCAAGAAATACCTCAGTTATTTTTCCAAGAATGGCTGCCTGATGCAGGAGGAAAAGGAAAACAGTAACTGTGCCATGTCCTGGAACACCTCTGCATAAAGAAATGTTGAATAAACTGCACACTTTCCATGAAAGTAAATTCATAACTTCTATCCAGGAGGGGAAAAACACTTCCACAACACAAACAGCAGGGTATGAAGAGGGCATCTGTTTTTATTCCACAACCACGAAATTTCTGTGTAAAAGATTTGGAAATCTATGGCAGTTAATGGTCATGATTCACTGGGAAAGTCGTGGGTGATCAGACACAAGGCCTAAGAGTTGGAGTGAGCACATTGCATCAGTATATGAGATGCACCACGTCCCAGCCTTGTGCAACACACCCACAGATCTGGTAAAAACTGAGTCTGTGTGCTGACTAAGCAATGGGAATGTGGAAACCCACACACTGAATACTGCTCCGAATTCAGAGCCAGCTGATAAGGAACACACCCAAAGGCTGGGACACTAAATCTTGGGAATAGTTACTTACATACACACGGCGAGCAATCTGTGCAAAGGGAGGAATATTATATCATGCAATGTAAATACAAGTGAGGTGTTTTGTTCTTTCTTTAAAAACAAACAAACTCAAGGATATGGAACTGACTTCATACAGAAAGGTAAAAAAAAGCATGCGTGTGAAATACTAGCCCACGCTACCTGCAGGCTTGTGCTCTGGTCAGAGAAAGGAGAGCTGAAGAAGCATGTGACGATACTCATGACTGTCTCAGTTACATAACGCTCCAGCATGGTGTCCGCATGCTTCCTGTCACTGGTGTTGTTGCACACCTAAGCAAGGACACAGAAAACATGAGCATGAGCTGCAGCTCCGATCACACTTCCTGGATGGAGGAAGGATGTTTACTAGAAGATGAGACATTATATGAAGCAGAATAACGTTCTCCATGTATTGATGGGGTCAAAATGTTTTGGGTTACCCTGCAAATGTCCACCAGGAAGTTCTCAAACAGCTTCCACATGTGGTTGGATGTATAAATCTCCTTCATCTCCACCTCTGTGTCCACATAACAGTGGTTTAGGAAGTTGATATAAGCTATCTTCACCTGTTGGAATAGAAACAGAGGAGATGAATTAGGCTCATCTTCCTGAGGCTTACAGTTTATCAAGGTATTTTGCTGCACTTATTACCAATTCTTTTCTTAACCAGTAAAAAAGGGTTCATCTTTAAGTGAAACTGCACCAGTTACACATAATCTTAAAACTACTAACACGTAAAATGATCTATAAAAGCATTGCTTGGGTTTCAACACGAAGAGCAGAAAAGTGCATCCTGCAAACACAAACTCCTCAAAAACAACTGAAGGGGACCAAAAAGAGCCCTGATCCTCTAACATAGCCTCTAAATCCCTCTGAGTGCAATCAGACCAAGAATCCATGCATTTCCAGGAGTTAATGTTTTTAGAAAGTTGTGATTCCTTTCTAAGACAGAGAGTTTTGCTGTGTTTGTTCTCAAGAAGCAGAAATGATTGATGATGTATGTGATCAGTCCTACAGCTAGGCCCAGAAATATCCGGACAGTGATGCAGTTTCCAGGGTTTGAGCTCTGCGTGCCACCAAGCGCTTGATCAAAAATATCCAATCATGTGTTTGCGAATTGCAAACTTTTTTTTTTACAAACTCTTCTCATTTGAGAAAATGCCATAAAGAAAATGTTTATTTTTAATATTGTGTTGAGAATCCTAATGACTAGCTAAGTCTGGAAACCCTGCGCTTCAGCTACAGCCGGGTTTGCTCCTGTGTGATGCTTCGCCAGGCTTTTACTGCAGCGGTCTTCAGCTGTTGCTTGTTTGCAGGTCTCTGCCTCCAGGTTCAGATCTGCAGACTGACTCTGCAGAATATCTTTAAAAACTCCAGGTTGCTTCCACAGTATGGTTTAGGTTACTGTCCATCTGCACGGTGACACACTGCACAGGTGAACTCTCTAAATTTGGGTAAAAAGTGCGTTCCGGTAAACTTCCTGATTCTTCCGGCTGCATCTGCCTCGTCTTCGTAAACATGCGTGACCCAGCGTTGTCGGAAGCCGTGCATGTAAACGCCATCAAACTAGCTCCAGCAGGGTTCTGTTGGATCAAGAGGCGTTCCAAGCTTTCAACATTTTCTTCTTCCCATCATTCTGTTACAGGTTGATCTTAGTTTCATCTGCACATAAGTTTCTTTTGGCAGAGTCTAAGCAGCCAGTCAGCTTTGAGGCTGAGCACTGCATCCTGCAGTGAACCCTCTGTATTTGTTCTCATGAAGTCTTTTCTTTATGGTAGACTTGCTGCAGATACAGATACACTGACTTCCTGCTGTGCTCTTTACTTACTGGATGTTGTGAAAGAATTTTTCTTCACCATGGAGAGGATCCTGTGGACATCAGGGCCTTTTTAGAGTTCCCAAGCTCACCAACGGATTCTCTTTTTTTTGTTTGTACCAGAAGGTACCTGTTGGTAACTGATGATTTGGCCACTCCTAACATTTCTGCTTTCATCTTCTGATGGATTATTTCTTCTTTGTTTCCATTCTAAGGATGGTCTGTTTCACTGGCATCAGAGCTCCTTTGACCACATGTTTCACAACAAAAGCTTCCAAACGCTAAAGCTACACCTGGAATCAGCTGCAGACCTTTTACCTGCTTGACTGATGACAGATTAATGAGGAAACCACCTTTGGTCACTTTGGTCCCTTGAAAAATAGGTGAGAACATATTAAAAACCTCCATCTATCCGTCCGTCCATCCATCCATCCATCCGTCCGTCTGTCCGTCCATCCGTCTATCCATCCATCCATCCGTCCGTCCATTCGTCCATCCATCCATCCATCCATCCATCCATCCATCCGTCTATCCATCCATCCATCCATCCATCCATCCATCCGTCCATCCATCCTTCTATCCATTCGTCCATCCATCCATCCGTCCGTCCGTCCATCCATCCATCCATCTGTCCATCCGTCTATCCATCCATCCATCCATCCGTCCATCCATCCTTCTATCCATTCGTCCATCCATCCGTCCGTCCGTCCGTCCGTCCATCCATCTATCCATCCATCCATCCATCCATCCGTCCATCCATCCTTCTATCCATTCGTCCATCCATCCGGCCGTCCGTCCGTCCATCCATCCATCTATCCGTCCATCCATCCATCCATCCGTCCGTCCGTCCGTCTATCCATCCATCCATCCGTCCATCCATCCTTCTATCCATTCGTCCATCCATCCATCCGTCCATCCATCCTTCTATCCATTCGTCCATCCATCCGTCCGTCCGTCCGTCCATCCATCTATCCGTCCATCCGTCTATCCATCCGTCCATCCATCCGTCCATCCATCCATCCTTCTATCCATTCGTCCATCCATCCATCCATCCGTCTATCCATCCATCCATCCGTCTGTCTGTCCATCCATCCGTCCATCCATCCTTCTATCCATTTGTCCATCCATCCATCCTTCTATCCATTTGTCCATCCATCCATCCTTCTATCCATTCGTCCATCCATCCATCCGTCCGTCCGTCCGTCCATCCATCCTTCTATCCATTCGTCCATCCATCCATCCATCCATCCATCCATCCATCCGTCCGTCCGTCCGTCCGTCCGTCCATCCGTCCTTCTATCCATTCGTCCATCCATCCATCCATCCATCTGTCCATCCATCCATCCATCTATCCATCCATCCGTCCATCCGTCCGTCCGTCCGTCCGTCCGTCCGTCCGTCTATCTGTCCGTCTATCTGTCCATCTATCCAGCTGGAGGCAGGGTGCACCTGGACAGGTCTACAGTCCATCACAGAGACAAATAACCACGCTCACATTTGTGACCAGTTACCCTAACATGCATGTCTGTGGGCAGCGGGAGGAAGCCAGAGTACCGGGAGAGAACATGCTAACTCCACACAGAGAGGCCTGGCTCGAACCCGCTCCCCCCAGCCGAGGCTTGTTCCAGTGTCCAAACACTTAGAGACCAAAGCTAAATGTTTTAACTTGAAGTTGTTTCCAGCTCCTCTAATGTGAAACATCCTGACCATCTTTACTGGATAGAACTTAAAATTGTGAATTAAAAAAAACAGCTGGACCAAATGCAGCTCGAGTCATGTGACAACATCTCACATGATGGCACGTGGATAAACAACCCACAGGTGACCCCAACAAATCACAGGATGGCCAGGTAAGTTAACAACAGGTGCATCTCCCAGCAACCAGACCTGAGAACAAAGTCCAGCTGCCTCCTCCGTAAAATCTGAGGTTTCAACACTCAAACACTCCAAATATGTCTGAATCATAAATGGATCAAGTTATTCATACCTCAGGGATGCAGTCTTCATGGGTGACAACCCGCACAATGTCATCCAGGGGTAACAAGGAGTTGCACTTGATTTCCGTGTAGACGTTCTTGCCCTCGGTGCAGACGGCCAGCAGCTCCACCAGGTGGATGTGATACATCAGAGGGCTGTTTTCATCCATGCGGTCCCTCTCTGAGCGCATCATCTGGACCAGGGTCTGGAAGGAGGCTCGGTCATTGTAGAAGACCAGGACATCTTCACCAGAGTTCACCAGCTGGATGGGAGACGGGCGCTTTGTTAGTTACAACAGATCTGAGTTTCACTGCTTTCTTCTGACGTTAACGCTGCTGTACGGGAGGAAGGAGCGAGATCTACAGTTTAACTCGCTGCATCGACTCCCCGTGCGTTTCAGGATTTACTTTAAGGTCTTTTAGTAGTTTAGACACGGCATCATGGCATTTTTATTTATCTGACCTGCTTTTACATGATGAGCCTTCACGGACCCCGAGGACCTCTGGTACCAGCCTTTTATGGCAAAACCAGGTTTGACCACTACGGTCCTGGTCTGTGGAACATCCTCCCAGAGAACCTCAGGGCTGCAGAGACCCTTCATGATGTTTTTTAACTGAATTATTTTACTTTATTTAATCATGAACTTAGTTATTTAAAACACACATTTTGTGAATTTTAGAATTCTATTGTTTAACCAGGGCACCTTTAAACTTTCATACTTGTCGCTCTTATTTCTTTTTATTGTTTTTAGCTTTATTTGATTTTCTACTTTTAACTCCACTGTTTTCCTCGTGGGGATCCTCAATGCAGGGATCTATGCCAGTATGGGCTGCAGGGCCGTTGCCATGGGGATGGCTCTTGTCCAGGTGGCTGGGGGTCCTGCACTGTGGACCCCGGCTTGCCCGGATCTGGGCCGATCCCCTGGTGGCAGACTCTGTGGTCACGGTGGCTCCCAGTGTGGACGGATGCCAGAGATATCGACTCCCGCAGCAGCATCAAGCCAAGCGTGGGTTTTCTCTTCATTTCAATATGCAAACCTTGTTTTTATTATTTTAAGCACTTTGTGCTGCTTCTGTATGAAAAGTGCAATATAAATAAAGTTTGATTTGATCTGATTTAAATGTACAACCTGCAAATGCAAAACAAACCCTCAGTTTGAAACTCAAAACACGTGAGAGAAATTATGGTGGCTACAAAAAACCAAAACCCTGCTGTGATGCCACCGTGGAAACAAAATGCAGTGTTTCTCACTTCTGGCCCTCAAGCAAGTTCTAGATGTTTCCACAATTTATCACACCTGGCTGAAATGAACGACTCATTACCAGGTTTGCAAAGGCTCGATGAGGAGGTCCGTTATCTGAATCAGGAGGAAAACATGGGAAACCTGCGGGCTGGCGGTACTTTGAGAAACACTGTCGTGATGTGAAAACAACACATTCCCACACTGGGAGACACACTGGGTATGGATCACGTCAAAGATTTAATGTCATTGGACAAACCTCCGCCATGACAATATCCTGACACTTTTTGATGAACTTGTTCTCAGCTTTAACAATAGTCTGCAGAAATCGAAGGTACTGGACATGCCGTCCATGTGTCTCAGTACAGTGGACGAAGTGCTGAACAACACGCTCGTTGATCTCACTGCACAGCTGGAAATTATTCATGAAGATGTGCTGCATGGTGACAGCCTCCAGGATCTGTGGAAATAGAAACAAGGAAGGTTTTCCCACAATATTTATCATAAAAAGAGAATGAACTGTTGGACCAACATAGCACTCACGCCTGGATTAAGGAATAAGTTGATATGCTTGTGAAGAAGAGCCTGGTTCTGTTGGTTCCCTGCACAGAAGTTCTGCAGAAACTCGTGAGCCAGTTTCATGATCTCCTGCATTTGAACATCCTCTCCCTAATAAAGACAATAAACCTACTCAATATTTAAATTAAATGATAAAATGGAAAATATGGAAAACAAATGCAGATATTTAAAGCGTCCGTATTATTCTGCATTCTTTTTAACTATTAGTTTGCATGTTGCACCTTCTCATAGGGGATCTGTAGGAGCTCCAGCACCACACTGTGAGCTCCCATGTTCCTCAGCAGCCTCTGCTGCTGTTTCTTGCTCTTCTTTCCTGAGCTTCCCTCCTGGACACACAGCTTACTGAGGCGCACCAGGATCTGAGAACAGCCAAGAGGGATTTAGATCACAAGCTGATAAATTGAAAATTAAAACCAAAATCCAGTCAAGTTTACCTCTTTAACCACTCTGTAGTTGTAACTGCTGGTGCTTTCTGTCTTCTTCTTATCTGGACCAACCAACTCTCCCTGTAAAAACATGTAAAACACTAAATAACTGCAATGGTTTTGTAGCAAATGAGTATTTCATCCTAGGCAGTCAGTTTCAAAGCCTTTTAGAAGAACTGTGTGACGCTACACCAGACGTACCTTCTTCTTGCTGTCAGACTCTGAGGGTCCTTCCCCATCCATCCCATCCTCTCCCTGCCTCTTGTAAACCCACAGCTCAGACTTCTCTACTATAGAACGCAGCTGGTCCAGATCTGACTTGATCTGCTTGTAGTTGTCAACATCCTGACTGGTCACCAGCAGCTGGACCTAAAATTGAAGCGCCAAAGTAACTAAATGTAAAAAGTCCAGCTAAGGGAACAAAGCCAGAGTCATGGCTGGTTTGAAATGTGGCACGGCTTACTTGCTTGAAGGCCATGAGGACTTCCTGTCTCTGGCTGAAGTGTCTGAAGAGCAGGTGAAGCGCTCCAGACACGAGGGGCGGGTAGTCATGCATGGTCAGGTGCAGCAGGACCCTTAAGAAAGTGCGGCCACCATGGTCATCCAGGTCTAGTGGAGTGTTCTCCTCACTTCAAATAAAAAATAGGAGATTAACAACATTAGCTCATTTTAACTTGTTTACAGCAGCAATCGGTTTAAAATCTAGAATAATGTGAATAACCTTCCTCCAAAGATCCCCTCGGCCTGCTCCTCAATGTTCTCAAAGTCAAAATTTCCTTCAGGAGATGTAAAAATGTTTATAGAATACTTGCATTTAACAAGCATGTGCAGTGTATTTGGTTATAATTTGTTACTGGTCTCATACCTGGCATCTGACCTGTGATGTTGTTTGTTCCATTCTGATTGGCTGGGTTTTCTCCTTGTGGGTTGTTTTCATCAAACTCACGTTTAAAAATACAGAGCAGGCAGGATATCCTGTAGTCCAGCCGCACATTCAAAATGAACTACAGGAGAGGATAAAAGATTTTACATAATACAATATAACACAATATAACACAATATAATATAACACAATATAACACAATATAACACAATATAACACAATATAATATAATATAATATAATATAATATAATATAATATAATATAATATAATATAATATAATATAATATAATATAATATAATATGAGGTGTGCCGGGCTTTGAGGATACCTGAATTAATTCATACCTGCAGAATCTCAATGATTTTCAGCTTTGTGTCCATGACCATGATGTCTTCTCTCTCTGGTTCAGTCTGTGTTTTCACCACATCGCCCTCAGGCTGATGAGTTGGCGTGGTAGGCAGCAAACCGCCTCCTCGCAGCACCACCTGTGTCATCAGCTCCCCAACTCCATGAATCGACTTCATTACATTACTGCCAGCTGCAGCACATGGAGAGACAAAGCCTGAGTAACATTCAGACATTTCATGCTCTTATTGTTCCAGCAAGAGATCAGTTGATTGAATCTAAATAACTCGGTTTTTACCTTTGTTCTCATCCCCCTTCTCGATCTTGTTAATGGGGTAAACGGTGCTGATGTGCACACAGTCTAAAATGTTTAGTAGGATCTTTGTGAGGCGCAGCAGGTCACTGAAGTTATAGAAACCGAAGTAGATCAGGTTCCTGGCTAGGTTCACTACCTACAAACAAAAGAACCCATGACTTAGATAAGCAGGTTCTCATCTGGTCTTTCAGCGCTCGTAGAAGCATTACCTCAAAGGTGAGCTTGTTTTTCTCCTTGTCAGAGAAGGGGACGTTCTGTGACACCACCTCTCGCAGGTAGTTCTCCACAAAATCCATGGTGAGGCAGAAGCGCTCCTTGATCTCGTCTCGGGTGGTTCCATCACTGTCGTAGCTGCAAAGATGGAAGACAGTCCCATCAGAGAGTAGCAGTGATGGGCAACAAACAACATTTTTAATCCCAATTTATCCCATTATTACACACAAACTGAAATAATCAACTCAAAAGTCGCGTAATGCTGAAGGAGATAGAGTGACATTTGATCAGAGATGGGATGACAAAAACTTTTTAAAATTTAAAAGAAAATTAAATCTGAAGATTTTAACCTTTATTTAACCAGGTAAAAAAAATGTTTGAGAACCAGTTCTCATTTACAAACATGACCTGGCCAGAGTCTTCAAGAGTGAGAACGACAGTATCTGGATTAAAATTAGGAATAATCTTCAGGAAACAAACAAGATCCAAACATCATCCAGGTTAAGAACAAATTTAAAGAAATGTTGTTTACAAAGTGGGATACAGAGAAAATAGTAAACCTTATAATTAATATGTCTGCATAGCTTTATGTGGGAATGAAGACGTGAATACAGGTGTGTGTGAGTGTGTGCGCTGTGTATGAGTATGGAGAAATGCAAACGCGTTAACGTGCCCGGCATCAATGACATGTTTCCACCACATGAACTTACTCATCTATAGCGATTTTGGAGGGAATTTCCGACCACAGACGGGCGTACTTGACAGGTGTGACCTGCTCCTGAGGGTCACGGTCCACGTGCATGTGCAGCATCAAACGGCAGAAAGATGCTCGTAGGTCAAAGGGCAAGTCCTCGTCAGACATGCAGCGCAGGATCAAATCCACGTCCAGCTGACCAGAGATCTTGTTGATGGCAAGGTACTGACGGTCCAGACACATCCGGGCAAAGAGATTCAGCTGGCACCTGCAAGGACATTTAGAATAATTAATCATCTGTAGTCATTGCATCTCATCTATGAGCTGTGTTTGAACGAAAGAAATCCCAAATATATTTGAAAATGATGCGGCCATTTTGGTGTGACGACATTGTTCAACTTCATAGATGAATACTGACCGGTCGATCCCAACAGTGCAAACATATAAGCTCTAGTATGTGTAGAATCAGTACATCTCACCTGTAGTAGCTGACCACGTCTTGGTCCTCTTTCTGGCCCTCCTTTGCATCCTGTGCCAACTCCCGGACGCTCTTGCTCCGCACCTCCTTGCAGTTGTCTTTCCAGAATAACCACACCTCCTCTTCATCTTCCGCCTCTACCGGGGCCTCCCCGTTTGTCATCACCTCAATCTCAAACCTTGACAGGACCAACCTGCCGGACAGCATAGAAATTAGTTCCTAAGCCCGGTTCATCCTCCGTGAGGTTGATGCGGAAAAGCATGAAGCCGGAAGTTGTCACTTCCACATTTCTGCTAGTGCGAGGCTGAACGGATAACCACCTCTACCAGGAAAACAGCTGATAGAGGTGGTGAGAAAGTAGGAAACTGTTTACAACACATGTGGTAAATAAAGACACGGACCACCATGTGCACAACCCGCCCCACCACGGACTAAATAAGTTAACCGGGTTAAAACAATGTTTTTTTGTTTCTCGGCCTCGAGAACAAGAACAAAGTTCTCGCTTCTCGTGGAGGATCCAACAAGCTTTAGTGCTCACATGAGCTTCACATCTGACGCTTACTTGGTTTCAATGAGGATGTCGGCATTGCTGGAGTCCAGCACTGCATTACAGATGAGCTCCTGGGTCACAGGTATGGATTTATTCATGGACACACACAGATCTGACAGGTAGTCCAGAAACCTGCATACAGACCACAACAAATCAGACTTTTCCACATAAAAAAAAAAGGTGTAACAGTAACGACTGCTCCCCCTGCTCCATCACCATCAGTGCTATGATGAGCTCTTTTCAACAAACCTCTGCATTAACAGTCTCATATCCAATTAACACGTTTAAAAACAAATGTGAGGAAATGATCCACGGCTTCTTCACAGATATGAACTTCTACAGATTGACACAAACGAATCGGACTAAACTGCCTCCATCTGCGCTGCTCACCTCGGCTCCCGGTTCTTCCTCACTAGAGTTACAAAGGTGTCTATCTCCGCAGCAGTGATGTGTTTTTCCAGCAGCTTCCTGTTGTTGTGCAGAAGAGCCGTTATTGTGTCCTCCGCCAACACATCGTATCCTATCTGCTTCTGCATGAAGCGAAACTGCTTGGCTATATATTCCTGGGAAAAAGAGGAAAGAGGGATAACTGTTGAAGCAGCATGGTCAACAACCCGAGCGGAGCTGTAGTGTGCACCCCACCTGGTTCTTCCTGTAATCCTGCTGAGAATGGCGGAGAACTCTGTAGCAAAGCCTGCAGATGTGCCTAAAAGGGGCGTGGCGCTGATCTCCGAGCTCCTCCAGCCGCAGCATCGGACCGTCGCCGCTGTCTGTGAAAGGTGCTTGCAGAAGTTTGAAAATCTGCAAAGGCCACAGAAAGTTTCAGAAACAAATCAGCTGAGTGTTTTGTTAAACTACGGAGTGTGAGGCCAACCTGTTTCAGGATATTCTGCTCTCTCATCAGTTTCTGTCTTTCTCTGTTGGGTTTGTTAACCATGATCTCCAAAACATCCTGCCCGCTGTTAGGGATGTCTACCACAAAGAAAACTAAATCTTCCAGAAGCTTGGTCACAAACCTTGGTCACAAGAGTAAAAAAGCAGACTTGGTCAGTATATCAGCTAAATATCCCGTATTTATGGAATATATATTTACATCTAGTCATTCATTTATACATAAAGCCTAATAATATGGATAATCAGGAGATGTTTCCAAGCATACCTCCTTTCATTTTGTGTGATGGTACCCTTTTCCAGTTTGCCAGCAATGGATGCTAACACTTTACTAGCATCATTAGCAAAGTCTAAATCACGCACTTCTGCTGGTGGCACCGGGACGATGGCGAAGGCCTCCTTGTCTTCTTTAACGGCAGATGTTCCAATCTGGGAAAAAATATGTTCACTGTAACCACTAAAATAACCTCAACCATATTAAACTTGGTCACATGCACTCACCTGCAGCATAACCGGCTTCTCCTCTTCTTTGTCAATGGGGTTGTTGGTGCTATGAACCCATGTGTTGGTGCACAGGTGTCTCAGCCTGACATACGAGCTCCTGGAGTTCAGAGGACGGAAAAGTATAGAAGCAGCTAATCAAACTACATAGAATAGTAAATGTGTCAAAGGTCAGTGCATCATAGTGTATAATGAAGACTGCTTGAGTTCTGTATGACCCTGAATCACCGTCAACAGCCTCTAAAATCTAATCAGTGCGTCCTTCTCGGAGTAAAGGCGCTCTCAGCTTGTTGTAGCTTTCTGAAAAAAAACTGAGACCAATGACTCCACATTGTCCTGTCTTGCTTTTTCAATAAACCTGCCATGTTTTGGCGTCATTATTAGGAGACTTCATGATCAGTTGCAACATCTGCAAGGTCATACTGACAAATCAGATCTAAGGAGAGTTTACAGGGTCAAGAAGAGTGTTTACTCAATGTAGGCTCCACATTGTAGAAGGCTCCTCTGAACCCAAGACCAAAAGTTTCCCTCTAGAGCCATGTTCAACAGCTTGTTAACACAAATATCCAACCAGCCAATCACACGGCAGCAAGTAGTCATGTAGACGTGGTGAAGACGACCTGCTGGAGTTCAAACTGAGCATCAGAATGAGGAAGAAAGAGGATTTAAGAGACTTTGAACGTGGCATGGTTGCTGGTCTGAGTATTTTCTGGGATTTCCACCCACAACCACCTCCACGGTTTCCAGAGATGGTCTGAAGAAGAGAAAACATCCAGAGCAGCAGTTGTCTGGACCAGGATGCAGCAGAAGACACACCGGGTGCCTCCTGCCAGCTAAGAACAGGAAACTGAGGCTACAATTCACACACACTCACCAACACTGGACAATAGAAGATGGAGAAACGTTGCTGGTCTGATGAGTCTCCATTTCAGCTCTACATGGATGCAGCCGACAAACCTGCAGCAACTGTGTGATGCTGTCATGTCAATATGGAGAAAACCTCTGAGGAAGGTTTCCTCCACCTGCTTCATCTATCAGACCAGGATTAAAAAGGTCCGACCCGGTACTAGAAGGCGGTCCTGATGAAGAGGACGACCCGGTACTAGAAGGCGGTCCTGATGAAGAGGACGACCCGATACTAGAAGATGGACCTGATGAAGAGGACGACCCGGTACTAGAAGGCGGTCCTGATGAAGAGGACGACCCGGTACTAGAAGGCGGTCCTGATGAAGAGGACGACCCGGTACTAGAAGGCGGTCCTGATGAAGAGGACGACCCGGTACTAGAAGGCGGTCCTGATGAAGAGGACGACCCGATACTAGAAGATGGACCTGATGAAGAGGACGACCCGGTACTAGAAGGCGGTCCTGATGAAGAGGACGACCCGGTACTAGAAGGCGGTCCTGATGAAGAGGACGACCCGGTACTAGAAGGCGGTCCTGATGAAGAGGACGACCCGGTACTAGAAGGCGGTCCTGATGAAGAGGACGACCCGGTACTAGAAGGCGGTCCTGATGAAGAGGACGACCCGGTACTAGAAGGCGGTCCTGATGAAGAGGACGACCCGGTACTAGAAGGCGGTCCTGATGAAGAGGACGACCCGGTACTAGAGGGCGGACCCGATGAAGAGGACGACCCGGCACTAGAAGGTGGTCCCGATGAAGAGGACGACCCGGTACTAGAAGATAGACCTGATGAAGAGGACGACCCGGTACTAGAAGGCGGACCTGATGAAGAGGACGACCCGGTACTAGAAGATAGACCTGATGAAGAGGACGACCCGGTACTAGAAGGTGGTCCTGATGAAGAGGACGACCCGGTACTAGAAGGTGGACCTGATGAAGAGGACGACCCGATACTAGAGGGCGGTCCCGATGAAGAGGACGACCCGGTACTAGAGGGCGGACCCGATGAAGAGGACGACCCGGTACTAGAGGGCGGACCCGATGAAGAGGACGACCCGGTACTAGAGGGCGGACCCGATGAAGAGGACGACCCGGTACTAGAGGGCGGACCCGATGAAGAGGACGACCCGGTACTAGAAGGCGGACCCGATGAAGAGGACGACCCGGTACTAGAGGGCGGACCCGATGAAGAGGACGACCCGGTACTAGAAGGTGGACCCGATGAAGAGGACGACCCGGTACTAGAGGGCGGTCCCGATGAAGAGGACGACCCGGTACTAGAGGGCGGACCCGATGAAGAGGACGACCCGGTACTAGAGGGCGGACCCGATGAAGAGGACGACCCGGCACTAGAGGGCGGACCCGATGAAGAGGACGACCCGGTCTCACCTTCCTTTTAGCCATCACTGCAATAAGTGGTTTACGGTTCCGTCTTTCTGGCTCTCAGACATATTGGACATCTCCTCTTTCAGCCGTTATTCCAGGCATCATGTGGACTCTGAGAAGCTCAGTTATCTGCTGCCACATGGAAACAAGCGGGGGATTCATATTTGATGAAAGAAATACAAGCAGAAATCCTTCCTGCAGCAAAGAAACCAAATAAATAAATAAACGAGAAAAGCCCAAAGAAAGACGATTCAGAGCAGCCGCGCCGTGTGTTTTTATTGTAAAGGTGCAGCTAATAAATAAATCACTCTTTATCACTGTGTTGGTATTGCTGCAACAAAGAAGTAACAGCTGAAGGTAAATGTAAGAGAACGACTAGGAACAAGCTGCTTATGAGACATGATTATAGATTAGTCAGCAGTGGCATCGATTAGTTAAAGAAAATAATCTCTTACATGCAAGTCTGAGCTGAGATGGTCTTCAAACGCCTTTCAGCCCACTCCACATGTGGGAGTGACTACTGAAAGCATGTGTTGTCCGTCCACAGATCGTAACCAGGTTCATGGCATGCGTTATGTAACCACCCACTGAGACTAACAGGCTTATCCCTGTGTACCAGCTCTCTCGGGCATTAATTAGCCCCTCAGATAAAGTGTGAGGGACAGGGTTATTTCAGGTTGGTGTATTACGTGATCGAAGGAGTCCAGATCATGCATGCATGCACCTGGCGATGTGACACAGTAGAGGCTTTTATACAAGTTAGAGTCTCTCTACTCTTATCAGATGCTGATGACAAGAACAATGAGACCACTGTAGCTGCAGAAATACGTATTCACTCTTATAAAACACTGATCAGGAGTAACGAACCAAGCTAAAGCATCAATGGTACGATGGTTTCTCACAAACTGATGCAATGAATCGATAAGTCAGCTTCTTTCGTGTAGAATTTTAAGTCCAGAGAAAAGATGCTCTGTGTTTACACCACATCTGGTTTAGGTTTTAGCTTAAAACACACCCCGATGCTCTTTATGACATCTTGAAACCGGGAGTTTTCCCTCTTCTGCCCACCATCCATGACTGATTCTCTTCCTGTTTCAGGCCAAACTGGTACTTTCCCAGATCTGCTGGAAAGTTATTATACGATCTGCAAATGACCAACGAGCAGAAACAAACACACACATGCACGTGTGAACGAGTTCTTCACTAAATGAAAATGAAGTTGGACATGATGACTACAGTAAAAAAAGACCTGGCAACTGTTTTTGTTTTAATAAACAGTGACGAGGTGAGTGGAACAAGCAGCTGGTGACACAGATAAACAACACATAACAAAACTGCTCCTTGTCCAGAACTGTCAAGTCAAACACACAAACTACCTCAGAAGCTTCCTTTGAACTGAAGTTAAAAATTCCCCCTGAACACATCACCAGTCAAACAGCTACTGACACCAAGCTGCTGCAGTCTTGACATCACTGTGGTCTTTTTATTGGCCAATGTGTCATTTCCGTACTCATTTTGATTTTACATTCACATCATTATTCTTTCCACAGGTTTCCACTGATGTTAATCTGCAGCAGTGATGTGACCTTAGCAACATGCACTCTGTTATAGGTGTGAATGAATGTGAGGTTGGGTTTGTATGTACACTAATATAAAAAAAGAAAATACACATAAAGCGTCTGACACCATTAATTTTCATTACTTCTGCAGAAATGGCACAAGAGGTGTTTCACTAAATTAGATAAGAAGTTATTTAAATAGCAGGTTGTTAGATTTAATAATACCGTGTCACATTTTAGAAAAGTAACTCGTGGTGTTCCACAGGGTTTGGTGTTGGGATTTAAGTAATTTATACTTGACTGATATTGGTAGAGTTTTCAATAAGTTTACATTTATTACATGATACAAATTTATTTAGTCAGGACCAGACATGAATGAATTGTTGGCAGTAGAAACGGAGTTGATCGGGTTAAAAGAATGTTGGTGTTTGGTGGTGTTACAGCAAATTGAAAAATTCAGTTAGTCCTGAATGGAGTCAAAATTCAAATAGAACAATAAACTAAATTCTTAGGAGCAATTTTAGATAATAAATTCAGTCACATATAGAAAATATAAAACAGAAATTGCTTAAAACTATTGGTATTATTTACAAAACAACTGATTTTTTTTTATTAGAAATGTCTGCATATATTGTATTTCTCACTTATAACGCTTGGCGAAATACAAACAAAAAGAGCTATTAGAATAAAAAATAATGCTTCCTATTGTGAAGCAACTAATAAATTTATAGTCTTGCACCTTAAAATTCCTGAATACTAGATACTTAAAAACATGAGAAATACTATTTCTAGTGAAGAATGAAAGTCTTCCGATCTGTATTCAACAAATTTTTTAAATGAAGAGAAAAATGATCATTTAAGAGTGTTAAATGTTCATGTTAAATACAGATGTGTTTCTTATTTGGGAGTTATATTATGGGATGGACTGAAATTGTGAAGATCTGAGTTTAAAAAAAACACTGAAAGAACAAATAATTAATAAACCATTTTGCTGACGTGAAGAATTTCTAGTAAGTCGTGTTAAGTTTGTTTCTTTTTATCTTTGTGTTGCTGATATTCTGGTTTGTGGATCGTTCAGGATACGTCAAAACAAGCCTCGGCTTCAGCCTGGTCCTTTGTTGGTTAGGAAAAAAATGTTTATGGCAAGCATTTATTAAAGCAAATAATCCTCCCATCCACCCACCCATCCCTCCATCCATCCATCCCTCGATCCATCCATCCATCCATCCATCCACCCATCCATCCATCCATCCACCTATCCATCTACCCATCCACCCACCCATCCCTCCATCCATCCATCCATCCATCCATCCATCCACCCACCCACCTATCCATCTACCCATCCACCCACCCATCCCTCCATCCATCCATCCCTCGATCCATCCATCCACCCATCCCTCCATCCATCCATCCACCCATCCATCCATCCACCCACCTATCCATCTACCCATCCACCCACCCATCCCTCCATCCATCCATCCCTCGATCCATCCATCCATCCATCCATCCACCCATCCATCCATCCATCCATCCACCCATCCATCCATCCATCCATCCATCCATCCACCCACCCATCCATCCATCCACCTATCCATCTACCCATCCACCCACCCATCCCTCCATCCATCCATCTATCCATCTACCCATCCACCCACCCATCCATCCATCCATCCATCCACCCACCCATCCATCCATCCATCCACCTATCCATCTACCCATCCACCCACCCATCCCTCCATCCATCCATCTATCCATCTACCCATCCACCCACCCATCCATCCATCCATCCACCCACCCATCCATCTACCCACCCATCCCTCCATTCACCCATCCATCCACCCATCCGTCCATCTACCCATCCACCCACCCATCCCTCCATCCATCCATCCACCCACCCATCCCTCCCGTCGTCTCACCTGGGCACCATGGAGTCCCCGCCTCTCAGAGTGGTGGGGTCCAGCTCAAAGATGGATGAGATGTCCATACCATCAGGAACAGGCACCAGTGTGTACATGATTTTCTCCTGTGGGGTCCGAAGACGGCCTCGTAGAGCTTCATTATCTCCATCCAGCTGGAGGAATAAAACATGCAGTCAGTATAAAATATGACAACATTTTTAACCATAACAAGGCACAGACGAAAGCGAGTTTTCACTTGCACAAACACACAGTCTGACTTCCATCAGACAGTCGACACACTAGTTCCTACAGGGAAGCTCCCATGTGCTGCACACCACAACACCTTGGAGCTGTTACTGTGGATGCGGAGCAACTGTGGACTCACAGCAGTCCCCCCTTTTTAAGCCCCGCACCATTAACGGTGAGCAGGTGGAGCAGGTGGAGTCTTTCAGGTTTCTAAGGACTGAAATCGACCTGGGCTTGAGCTCCAACACACATGTCACCTCGCTCTACAAGAAGGTTCAGCAGCATTTCCTGCTGAGGAAGCTCAGGTCTTTCACTCCGGCTTTAATCTACACTCGTAGAAACCATAATAACCTTCATCATGGCATCCTGGTCCAACTCACTCACCACTAAAGATAAAACAAACTCTCCCAGATTATAAAACTGGCCAAAAATGTATCAGATCCCCCCAAACCTCACTCACAGACCTATACTTAGGCAGTTACCAGGACAGCCATAGCCATCACACAGGAACCCCACACACCCCAACTTCAACCATCAGATCGCCACTACAAAGTCCCACGATCCCGGAGAAAAGAATAAAAAATCTTTCATCCTCGCTGCCATCAGCTCTGAATGGTATTCGTGTTTTTATGCTTTATGTGTTTTGATCTGGAGCCTGCTGAAGAGAAGTTTCTGTCACCGGTGACAGACAACAAAGTTTTTCTCGTCTTTTCTTCCACCTGCACGTCACTAAAAACATCCTCATTAAAGTCATGAATAAGACCAGATTTCCTTTCATATGTACATCAGCAGCAGGGCGACACCCTGTGGTAATCTGGTGCTACTAAACTACACACCTCCGACATTAAGAGATTTACTGAGCACTGAGGCAGGAAGTGGCCAACAAAGCAGCAACAATTGCGTGACCC
This sequence comes from Melanotaenia boesemani, assembly GCF_017639745.1. Taxonomy (NCBI): domain Eukaryota; kingdom Metazoa; phylum Chordata; class Actinopteri; order Atheriniformes; family Melanotaeniidae; genus Melanotaenia; species Melanotaenia boesemani. The sequence goes on from NC_055684.1 coordinate 39,664,187, forward strand.
AGACCAGGGACAGAATAACAGCTGGGGCAGTAAAGAATATAAGACAGTACCTGGAAATTAAAGGGTGTAAAGTCCACCACCTGCAGCAGGAAGCAGAGACCCAGAATAGATTTTGTTAGATAAGATCAATAGCAGAGGGCAGTCCAGTATCATGCTGCAAAGCACTCCCAAGGGAAGAGCTCATGTTTACTTACAGAGGACCTCTGTTCAGCATTTTCCTCCTCAAAGTCTGGATTCACCTGAAAACATCAAACATCAAACATCATCCTCAGGACTACCATCTGCAATCCAGCATTTCCATCCGTCTATGCAACATACTGATAGTTGATTACACTATGAATGGGCACATAAAGTAAAGTCAGTGACACACACCTCACCCACCTCAGCAGCCAAATAACAACCTGTGGCCAAATGTTTAAACCTGAACAGGCTGTTCCAGTAGCCTGCACCTCCTCTGCACGGATCATGGTGCACCACCTGGTCATCACAGCAGACACGAGAAGTTACAACAGTTCAGCTGCAGCGGGCATCAGAAGGCTAAAGCTGTTCAATTTATCCAGTAAATAGACAAGAACAGAACACGTTGCACAAACCTCCACTTCCCACAGTGCTTTGCTGCTGGTAGCTGAAGTGGCGGACTGCCGGCCGGTCGTTCGTAGAAAAACATACTGCTTCTTCCTGTGGTCGTCACATGTGAGAAACTTTTCCTGCTCTGCATGGAACAACCGCACCACATCGCCCTGCAAGCGCGTACAAAAGCAACACGTGCGAGCACGAAAAGGCGTTTCACAGGTCACTGTTTTACTGTCGTACACAAGAAATGGCTGTTTTGCAATTTAATGGAATTGAAACGTAAGGGTACCCACCCCCTTGAGGATCGTTTCCTTGTTGTCACTCCATTTCATGAAAAGGACAACTTTCCAACTCGTGTTGCAATTCACAGAATTAACCTGGAAACACGTTTAATCTGGATTCTTTAAGGTCTTCATTTTCTACCACAATGCCAGAAAACATCTAATAAAATAAAATAGAAATAGAAAGGTCTGTACCTCGTTGCAGCCGGGGTTGTCAACCAGCTGGTGGCTGCTGGCATGAAGAGGCTGCCCTGCATTCACAGGGTTAAGGACTACTTTATCTCCAATCACCACCTGCAGGAGCACAGAGTCAGCTTACTGGCTGGGTTTGCTTTTAAAGCAGAAAAACTTTAAACATGTTTATAGTATGGGACGTTCCAACACTGGAGAAAACTGCAGAGAATTTGGTTTCCATAGATGCCATTTTCAGTGGTAACCACTAGGGGGAGCCAGAGACAACCAGTCTGCATGAAGCTGCAGCCCTTCGCCTGGCACGCAGAAACCATCAATCAAAGAATTTTGAATCAAACAAGATTTTTGGTCAGTGATTTATTTTGACTTCTGTTTACAACATGATCTAAACTCAGCTGTTTCAACTTCCATGCAGGGAACAAGGTCTCATCTTACTGAGCAGAGGACAGCCTTCCTGTTCTCAGCCGGTTACTTCTGCTGTCCAAGACCACAGAGCCCATGAACTCCACACTGAGGCTGCTTCTTGGTCTCTGCTGGGATGAATCCAGTACTCAGGGCACATCTTTCTGATGGGATTAAGTACAGCTTCATTTGCCAATTAGCCAGCTTAACTCCGTCAACTTCCATCAGCTGTGATTAGGAACTGCAGCTTGAACACAGCAGACCAGGGCTACTCAATTCGGTTCTACAAAAGGCCACAAGAGTGTCAAGTTAAAAACCTGCAGGACTGCAGCCCTGGAAGGACTTTACTGAGTAGTCCTGCAGTAGAGTTTAAGTCAACGTGAGCGTCCCTCAAAACTTCTCTTAAAAATGTTTTCCAGTAATTCGGCAATGCACAAAGGACAAGTATTCAGCTTCCAGTGCTTCTACACTCATCTATATTAACAACATGACCGGCAGTTCAGAGGAAAAGGTGTTTTTTTATACTTGTAAATGCAGCTCCACACCCCCAGACGCCCCCGTTATTAACTTAATGCTGCATGCCTGATGTCCTGCAGCTCTCTCAGCTCTCTTTAACATCTATTTCTAGATTGGTTTTTATTTACATGAGCTCAGGGATATTATTTGTATTAAGCAGGATCTTTTATCTGTTGTTGCCTCATGAACTGAAATCATATTGTGGCTGAATTTGTGACATTGCCAAAAACTGAATTAATATAATATCATGGTTATTTGCACACCTATAAGAACCTTCTAGTGCTGTTAGAAAACCTTTACACAGACTTTGAATGATAATAATCAGTAGAGTTCTGACTTAAAAACAAAGGAATCAAATAAATACTGAGCTGTATTATGTAATCAATCTGAGTGCAACGTCACTATTCTGTAACAAATGGGATCTCTATCCTGATGCCTTAGATCAGGCATGTCAAACTGGTCCAGCAAAGGGCCGTGTGGCTGCAGGTTTTTGTTCCAGCCAGCCAAGAGCACACAGTTTGACCAATCAGCTGTCTGAAGACTGAGATCAGTTGATTGAATCAGTCAAATCTGGTGTGCTGCTGCTTGGTTGGAACAAAAACCTGCAGCCACACGGCCCTTTGCTGGACCAGTTTGACATATGTGCCTTAGATCATCACCCATCTGCAAAATGGAGAAACCGAACCATCGTTGCACTAACTGTCATGGGGATGTTTCCAAAGATATAATACTGAGTTATTACGAAAAGAAACTCAAGCCCAAAAAACAGCACATCAAAATACTCTGCATCCAATTCAGCCATGAAACACACCTCACAAACAGGTGGCTAAAAATCTGATAAAAGCACACATCAGCATTTCCTCGTGCACATTGAGTTATGAAACAGGCATGAGCTCAGATTTGGCTATTTGTCCTCTAAATGAATTCATCTCATCTTGCCATGTGTAAGTCTACAAGAGTTCTGTTTTAGAAAAGTCTAAAAATATATGCTTCATTTCTCCAGCTGGGCATAATTAACTGCAATCCCACAGCCAGCTCTACCCACACTGTCTCCCAGGGATCTGAGCTTGTAGAAAGGCTGAATGTAGAACCAGGATCCCTCGTTTCCAGCAGAGTCCAGAGTCACTCTCATGGCGTTCTTCTCCAGCAGGGCAGGTAGCCGCTTGTTCACTGTCAGGTATTTATTGCTTTTCAGGTGCAGCAGCTGTTGGTCAACGGAAACACAAAAACATGTAGGAAAAAATGGCATGTAAGTAGAGAAAGTGGCACAACAGGACTGTTTGCTATCTTAATATTGTCCTTAAATCATGAAAAAACCTTTTGTGGAGCTAAGGGCACCTTCCTAACCAGCGGCAAACGTAAACCCCAAACCTGTACAACAAAAACTAACAGCTACACCTGAACCATGCCAGTCTATAAATATTAGATATATAATGCATCTAGGCCACGACATACTGTCTCCCTTGTGAATATCAGAGCGAGGAAGCATTTCCTTTCTTGGTGTCGGATGAATGCAAAACTTACATGACTGAGTAAAATACGACCTTACAGTCATCTCTTTAATCCGTGGCAGTTATTTAAAACTCCTCTGATTAAAACAGAGTTATGGTCAGTTTTATCAAGCACGCAGAGCCACATATGCTGATGAGCAGTCCTGCAGTTCTGTTAAGCAAAGCACCTTATCTCATATGCCCCAACACACCTGAATAACATTTCCATACTGGATGACTGTTCCCAGGAGCTTGCGGTTTTCAGACTCATTCTGCTTCTTTTCCAGATCTGCAGCATGCTAATGGACACAGCAAGACACAGATATGACTGGAGCCGGTATTTCTTTACAAATCACACAGATGCAACCATGCAGGGCAGGTTAGTCTTACGTGAAGTTTATTGAGGAGGACGGTGTCAGTGGTACTGTTGCCTCCAGGTTTAGCTGCCTTCCAGAACTGTTTCTGTGCAGAGTATCTGTTCATAGGACACAGTTTGAAAAGGCAGTCTGAAGAGAAAAGGGACAAAAAAGAGAAAAAAGAGAAAGAGTCAGGTTTTATCACAGGTGCCTAGCTTCCTGAAGTCCACAAGGGTGTGTCTCACCAGAACAAAGCAAAGGTTTTGGCCCACCAGTGGACTGATAATGGAGCATACCCTGTTAGAAGTTTTGCATAGATTCAGTTTAATCAGGTATCTCACACACATGACAAAAGTGGTTTAAATTTAAACATTTTAAATTCAGATTGACAGTAAAATTACACAAACAGGGTTGGATGAGTCCTAATCCTCCACGTCAGGTTCATTCCTGAGCTTTTCCTCTTTTTGGGGGGCTGGGAATCAACTCCGTCTGGACAATTTGTTCTAGGCTCTTCTGTCTTGGCTTTGTGTAAAACTTGCTTTATGTGGTATCAGATTAAGGTTACAGGCAGGAATGGCAGCAGTTTGCCTCACCAGCAGCAGCAAGTGTAAAGGACAGATGCTGGTCAGCTGAATGTCCTGTCCCCAAACAGAAAGCAGTATTTTTATTCAGTTTCCAAACTGAGTAAACGGTGAATCAGTCTTTTTCCACACCTGAAACAGACTCCTACAGATCAGGAGCAGAAAATAACCTTAAATTCTAATGTTATGTGGGACAACATATCTAGCAATCAATACTAATAAAAATATTTTGTTTACTTTGTACTGTTACATACTAGAGATAAATGTGATGCATCCTCTGTGGTCATGGCATGTTAGAATTTAACCGGCACAGGAGTCCCAAGGATTTATAACAGAGATAAAAATAGCTACTTTGCCAGTAGCGGCCAGTGCAAGTGTGTCAAGGGATTACCCATCACAGGGCTTGAGTGGAGAAAGGAGGACGGAAAGAGATGAGGCCAAGGACCAATGAAGAAAATAGGGAACTGGGATGAACAATTAGGGTTATGAAGAGAAATGAGGGGAAGAAAACTCACACTGGAAAAATATTGGGAGCAGAGCAGCTGTGTTGCTGGAGATGGTGAAAATGGACAGAGAAGACTGAAGGAGAAGCTGTGGCAGACGTGATGACGTATCTGTTGTCTGGAGATAAAACGTCGAACGTGGACCAAACAGCAATTTACTGCAAAAGCTGATGAACTAAAGTTGTTTCCAACGCAGATAATTCTGCACCAACCTTACAGGTAAAAGTGTTTAGCAAAACCAAGAACCTTTCAGTAATATCAGCATCCTCATGGCGGACACTAGAATCAGGTGTGTTTTTTGGTACAATTACAATATAAAATTCACATGATGATAGAAAAGGCTATTCTACTTGTTATACATGCAATCTCATCGCTGGACATCGCCATGACGAAATTACCATGTGATTAAAAGTAACTAAAATAAAAAAAAAACTGATGCTGCTTGAAGGTTTTCTCCACTTGTAAAACTCTCATGCATGAACCCTTTAATTTCTGAACGTTATAGCTTTTGCTACAGTAACATTAGCATTGTTGTTTTAGCTAACATTAGACTTTAATAACTCTTTTTTATAAAATAATTTATACAAGCAACACAAATAGATCATGTCCAGTGGTGCCCTGCCACCTAAAACCTAAGAAGATAACAGAAAATGAACAGCCTTTGCAGAAATTTCCACCACCACACGGCTGACACCATGCGCTCTACGGCTGCAGCTGTTAGCATCTACATGGAGCATCCAGGAAGAGTCCATTTGATTGGACATTAGTGCACACAGAGTATGAGAGTTCAGCAGCATTTGGAACATCACGTCACTGCCTTAAAATCTGCAAATAGACGACTATCACAGTTTAGGCATTTGTATATGACGCAGGCTAATATCGCAATGAAGGTACATTTTTTTATATTTTATGCTGCCCTACTCCACATAAAACTAATTAAGGCCATGGTCACCTGGCAGCTAGGTTCCAGCAATGTGCTCTTCTAGCAGGTCTCCCAGCAAGCAAAGCAAAGTTCAGCATATCTGGAGTTTTATTAACCAAGATTTACATTTATGCATGTTCATTAATATGCATTGTCCCCTTTTAAAAATATAAATAAACTTAAACTCAAATAAAACTAAACTCTAACGCCAACCAATTCCTACCCCAATCTAATTCCATCGGTATGACTGCAGGTTCTGCACACAGCCATCTACAGCCAGTCATACAGGCTCGTGCTTCTTTAACCTTCTGGGTCCTCTCGGGACCACCGGCTGCTCCTTCCAACATTAACCATCAGGTTCTCTCAATCCTGCCTGTCTTCATTTCATTTCACAACGGTGGAATAAGCCAAAGATGGTGGTTGTACTACTCAATATGACACTAACAGCAAAGGTGTTGTCTCTTCAGAGAACACCTTTAACATCCCAAAACACCTCACACACACATGCATTTCAACAACTGTTAAATAGATTTAAACAGATTTAGTTTTTAATGCTTTGGCCAGAGTTGTCTAACTAATCTAAGGCTTTAATGCAAAAAGTAAAGTCAATGTATGTGTAATACGCTCTGCTTAATGCACAGTGTGCTGCATTATACTGTGTGCAGAATTATTAGGCAAATGAGTATTTTGATCACATCATCCTCTTTATACATGTTGTTCTACTCCAACCGGTACAGGCTTGAAAGCCTACTACCAATTAAGCATATCAGGTGATGTGCATCTCTGTAATGAGAAGGGGTGTGGTCTAATGACATCAACACCCTATATCAGGTGTGCATAATTATTAGGCAACTTCCATTCCTTTGGCAAAATGGGTCAGAAGAGAGATTTGACGGACTCTGAAAAGTCAGAAATAGTGAGATGTCTTGCAGAGGGATGCAGCACTCTTAAAATTGCCAAGCTTTTGAGGCGTGATCATCGAACAATCAAGCGTTTCATTCAAAATAGTCAACATGGTCGCAAGAAGCGTGTTGAAAAAACAAGACGCAAAATAACTGCCCATGAACTGAGGAAAAACAAGCGTGAAGCTGCCAAGATGCCATTGGCCACCAGTTTTGCCATATTTCAGAGCTGCAACATCACTGGAGTGCCAAGAAGCACAAGGTGTGCAATACTCAGGGACATGGCCAAGGTAAGGAAGGCTGAAAAACGACCACCACTGAACAAGACACACAAGATAAAACGTCAAGACTGGGCCAAGAAATATCATAAGACTGATTTTTCTAAGGTTTTATGGACTGATGAAATGAGAGTGAGTCTTGATGGGCCAGATGGATGGGCCCGTGGCTGGATCAGTACAGGGCAGAGAGCTCCACTCCGACTCAGACCTCAGCAAGGTGGAGGTGGGATACTGGTATGGGCTGGTATCATCAAAGATGAGCTAGTGGGACCTTTTCGGGTTGAGGATGGAGTCAAGCTCAACTCCCAGTCCTACTGCCAGTTTCTGGAAGACACCTTCTTCAAGCAGTGGTACAGGAAGAAGTCAGCATCGTTCACGAAAAACATGATTTTCATGCAGGACGATGCTCCATCACACACATCCAAGTACTCCACTGCGTGGCTGGCCAGAAAAGGTCTAAAAGAAGAAAAATAATGACATGGCCTCCTTGTTCACCTGATCTTAACCCCATAGAGAACCTGTGGTCCCTCATCAAATGTGAGATCTACAGGGAGGGAAAACAGTACACCTCTCTGAACAGGGTCTGGGAGGCTGTGGTTGCTGCTGCACGCAATGTTGATCGTGAACAGATCAAGACACTGACAGAATCTATGGATGGCAGGCTTTTGAGTGTCCTCGCAAATAAAGGTGGTTATATTGGTCACTGACTTGTTTTTGTTTTGTTTTTGAATGCCAGAAATGTATATTTGTAAATTTTGAGTTGTTATATTGGTTTCCCTGGTGAAAATAAATAAGTGAAATGGGTATATATTTGGTTTTTGTTAAGTTGCCTAATAATTATGCACAGTAATAGTCACCTGCACACACAGATATCCTCCTAAGATACTAAAACTAAAAAAGCCCCACTCCAACTTCCAAACATATTCAGCTTTGATATTTATGAGTCTTTTGTGTTCATTGCGAACATAGTAGTTGTTCTATAATAAAATTAATCCTCAAAAATACAACTTTCCTAATAATTCTGCACACCCTGTATATACAGGTGAATATTACACAGTGACCAGCAAGGTTTTTAAAACTGACACACATGGCCATCGTCAGTTCACGTCAGTCTTCATGACATTAAAGGTGCAGGTGAGATGTTTTGTTCTTGTTTTAGCAACTCACAGCTCACATCCAGTGACTTGGCTGGTTTCCCAGGAATATTTAAATAATCATTACAACAAAGTAGCTTGTTTTCTCTCATTTTATTAAAACCACATCTCAAGGAAGTTGATCACGAAAAGTTTGACAAATCTCAAACTTTTTGAGGTGATTGTTTTGGTCTCTTAAATGTTTCAGTTTGGAGATTCGTGTGTTACATCCCGTCTTGTAAGCTGTGGTGCATTTAACCTATTATTATTATTATTATTAAAATAACTAATAATAATAATAATAATAATAATGATAATAACTTTATTTGTATAGCCCTCCAGGTCTTGCTGTCATTGCCCATGTGAGCAATACACAAAACAGCAGTTCAGAGTACCCACCCTTTTTGGAGCCCTTGGAGGGGGTGTTGGAGAGCATTTTTTCCGGGGACTCCCTCGCTCTGCTGGGGGACGTCATGCTCACAGCAAAATTAATTAATAAAAACAAATTCACAATAAGAAAGCCATTCTATAAAAGTAAGTTTTTAATTTAGCTTTAAAAGTGCTAACAGTGTTGGCTACCCTGAGCTCCTCAGGCAGAGAGTTCCAAAGTTTAGGAGCTCTGACTGAGAAGGCCCGAGGGGGGCACAGTCAGGAGGCTCTGACCTGAGGGGCTACACCATGGAGGGCTTTAAAAGTAATTAATAAGGTTTTAAAATCAATTCTAAAATTGACCGGTAACCAGTGTAGGGAAGCTAAGATAGGGGTGATGTGTTCATGTTTTTTAGTGCCTGTTAAAAGTCTTGCTGCAGAGTTTTGGACCAGCTGGAGACGACTGAGCAACTTCAGACCTAAACCTGCGTATAGCGCATTACAATAGTCTAACTGGGAGGAAACTAGTGTGTGTATCACCTTTTCCAGGTCAGACTGGGAAATAAAATGTTTGATTTTGGCTATATTACGAATCTGATAAAAACAAGATTGGACAACCTTTGTAATCTGAGGGCTAAAATCAAATTGCGAATCTAAAATAACCCCCAGGTTACGGGCAGATGGTTTTACCAGATTGGATAAACTACCAAGAGAGGTGAGATTTTGAGTGACTTGAGATGGACCGAATAGAATTATTTCTGTTTTTGATTCATTGAGTTCTAAAAAATTTTTGGGACATCCAGACCTTTATGTCGGAAAGACAGTTAAAAATGCGAGCGAATGATTCAGGGTCGTTCATAGCCAGCGGGACGTACAGTTGTGTGTCGTCTGCATATAGGTGGAAATTTATATTGTGGTTTTGAATGATTTGACCTATGGGAAGCATGTAAATGGAAAATAAAATAGGTCCAAGGATGGAACCTTGTGGAATACCGTATGATAGGGGGGCAGAGGAAGATGAAAACTCTCCAAGTACTACAGAGAATGACCGGGATGAAAGGTAAGAGGAAAACCAAGATAATGCAGAGTCAGTAATGCCAATAAAATTTCTGAGACGCTTTAACAGAGTGGCGTGGTCAACTGTATCAAATGCTGAACTTAAATCAAGTAAAATTAAAATTGAACATAGGCCAGTATCAGCGGCTAAGAGCAGGTCATTGGTGACTTTTGTAAGGGCAGTCCAGAGGATTAAGTGAGGGCTTTTTTAGAATCAGTCGAACTACAGCACTCTTTAGACCAGGGGGGACACAACCAGACAATAATGAACTGTTAATAATAGAGAGGATGTGGGGACCCACGGTGTCAAAGATGCCCCTCAAAAATCTAGTGGGCAGAATGTCTAATTTGCAGGTAGTAGGATTTGAATGCGGAATGAGATCCTTTAAGTTGGATAAAGAAATTTGTTTAAAATGTGTCAGTGAGGACCCAGGTTGGTTCAGGACATCAAGGTTGCCAGGGGCAGGTGGAATGTTATTCCTAATGTTGGCAATTTTATTAACAAATTGAGTGAAAAACTGCTCACATTTTGCAGCAGAAGCATCGATAGGAGGGGTAGGAGGGCAAGTAACTAAGTTTATTGTTTTAAACAATATTCTAGAGTTGTGGCTGTTTGAGATTAACTCTGAGAAATACAATTTGAGTGCTTCATCCACTGCCAATTGGTAGGCAAGCATATGGTGTCTAAGGTTTTCTAAAGATACCACAAGTTTATCTTTTTTCCATTTGCGTTCTGCTTTTCTGCATTGTTGTTTTAACTGCCTAGTATATTTTCCCCCTTCTGGTTTATCCCCAGATAGAAAATCTGTGTGCAATGATCTAATCGCAACTATAAACGCAAATTCAGCAATCCTAGCAAGGTCTGTGCAATCACCGCAAATTTAATGGAAGTTGTGCAAATCTCAAGACTCCTCCGCAACTTTACTTCCATGTTTCTGATTATCAACATGTAGATGCCTGCAAGGCACTTTGTTGCATCTTCTCTCTAAAATCTCTGTGAAGCTTCGTCCATGAGACTTCCCCAGCATTTGAAGAGGTGTTTACCTCATCTAGTTGAGCAGCTGCCAACATGCAGAGCTGGAGCTCCTTGAAGCAGGCGGTCAGGTTTGAAATCCCAGACTGGGGTATGTTGCTGCACATCTCGCTCTGACCTGCTTTCCTGTCATGTCACTGTCCATATTATAAACACCTCAAAGCCTTAAAACCCTTTCCCACTGTTGACCATGAAAGTGGCGTTGTGTACCGGCTGCAATTTCGTAGTGGAAGACAAATGTTTTATCTACCACAAAAGACCAACAGAGAATGTCTGAAGTATGCAGACAGATAAGGAATCACCATCATGAGTCTGACATCCATATCTGCTGTAAATGCAAAAAGAATGAAAACATACAGGCTTTTTATTTCGTTTGTGCAAACTGTTGCAGCTTTAAGAGCACTTGGCTGCACATTGACATACTCCACAAGTGTGTTTATTTTAATAAAGAATGCAAGAGTGCAAGGACGTCCTACTGCACTGGAGGACTACAGGCCAGTAGCACTGACCTCTCACACCATGAAGGTCATGGAGAGACTGGTTCTGGCGCACCTCAGGCCACTGGTGGGCCCATCACAAGACCCCCTCCAGTTTGCATATCAGCCCCATGTTGGGGTTGATGATGCAATCATCTACTTGCTGCAGAGGGCCTACTCCTCCCTGGATAGACCTGACACATCAGTCCGCATCATGTTCTTCGACTTCTCCAGCGCCTTTAACACCATCCAGCCTGGACTGCTGAAGGCCAAACTGCTGGACATGTGGGTGAGTGCTCCCCTCGTCGCCTGGGTAGACGACTATCTGACGGGCAGACCGCAGTTTGTGAGATTACAGAACTGTGTGTCTGATCGTCTGATCAGTAACATTGGGGCCCCCCAGGGAACTGTGCTGTCTCCCTTCCTCTTCACCACATACACATCAGACTTTAAGTACTGCACTGAGTCGTGTCATCTGCAGAAATTCTCTGATGACACGGCCATTGTGGGATGTGTGGAGGGGGGGAGGGAGGCAGAGTACAGGGACCTGGTGGACCGCTTTGTGAGGTGGTGTGGGGAGAACCACCTACTGCTGAACGTGGCGAAGACGAGAGAGATGGTGGTGGACTTTAGGAGGAACAAGCCTCTGCCCTCTCCTGTCTGCATCAATGGGACGGATGTGGACTCAGTGGACTCATACAAATATTTAGGCGTCACACTTAACAATAAGCTGGACTGGTCCACCAACACTGACGCCATCTACAAGAAGGGGCAGAGCCGGCTTTACTTCTTAAGGAGGCTCAGGTCCTTCCACGTATGCAATAAGATGCTGCAGATGTTTTATCAGTCTGTGGTGGCGAGCGCCATCTTCTTTGCTGTAGTGTCCTGGGGTGCGGGCATCAAGGCAAAGGACGCCAACAGACTGAAGAAACTGATCAGAAAGGCAGAGTCTGCTGTCGGCTCTAAACTTGTCACCCTGGAGGAGGTGGTGGAGGAGAGAATGCTGGCAAAACTGCTGGCAATCAGGGACAACCCCTCCCACCCCCTCCATAACACACTGGACAAGCTAAAGAGCAGTTTTAGCAGCAGACTGATCCAACCCCGCTGCTCTAAGGAACGGTACAGGAGATCGTTCCTTCCTGCTGCAATAAGACTCCATAACTCATCCACCTCTGCCAAAGCCATGATCACACAACTGGACTAAGCCAACCACTGAACTTACTGCAACCTATAACTGTCGCTTGATATTATATATCATATAATTATACAATATTTGTATCCTTTGCACATCCAACATTCTGTATCATCTTTGCACATCCTTTATTCACATAGTCATATTTACATATTAATATCTGATAGCTAGTTTCATTATTACTGCCACTGCACTTTATCTGCCAATCCACTCTGTATTCATATTTTATTTATTTCTAATTTTATTCCACTCTGGATTTCTATCTTTATTTTATTTCTACTTCTATTCCACTTTACTTATATTGTATATTTTACTTCTATTTTTTATTCATAGTTTATGCCACGTATGACACTGAACTACTGTAACAAAGCAATTTCCCTTCGGGGATAAATAAAGTTGTCTGTCTGTCTTAAATTATAAAAAAAATAATTAATGAATAAAATAATAAAATTTCAGTTTCCAAACTTTATTCATTTGGTTTTAGACAAAAATGCACACTGTTATATTTACTATGTACACATAGTACATACCCAAAAACACCTCAAACCACCACCATTTGTATTATGTGCAATTTGAAAACAATAGAAAAAATAATATTAATAAGGAATATAAATAAAATAATAAATAATAAATAAATAAAAAAAATAATAAATACTCCTCCCTGAGTTGCCACTTTAACACGGTGGAGGAGTTTGCACATCCTGATGATCCTAGGAGCTTTGTTGTACCCCTATTAGGGTCACAAACAAACAGGTCTCTAGGGGAGGGACCAGACAAAGCACGGCTCATTATAGAATAGAATAGAATAGAAATACTTTATTAATCCCTTTGGAGAGTCCTCAGGGAAATTTGGGTACCAGCAGCAATACAACACCAACAGTAAAGCAGGACAAGCACAAGACACAATATATACAGGTACAAAGCAACATAGAGGCAACAAGGTGAAAGAAAAGTATAAATAGAATGCAATAAATAACAATAAGATAAGTTAAATAAAACAATATAAACAAGCATTGCACACAGTAGAGGTGGTACAGATTCCCAGTTCACTATTGCACGTATAAGTTATTACAACTGTTTGTATGGGTTATTGTGCATGTGTTGTATCAGGCGGACTGCACACCTCCCTCTCCCCCCTCCTTCTCCCCCTCCTGCCTAATGCAGAGTTGTACAGTTTGATGGCTCGGGGGACAAAGGAGTCTCTGAGCCGGTTGGTCCTACTCTTGGGGAGGAGCAGCCTGTTACTGGTCAGGCTTCTCTGTGCACTGATGACAGTGTGTAGAGGGTGACTGGCATCATTCACAACAGCCAGTAGTTTTTTTTTAGTGTTCTCCTCTCTGCCACTATCACCAGGGAGTCCAGCTTCATGCCAACCACAGACACACACATTAGACCCCTATGATGAGGTTTTGCCCGGACGTGGGTCCCGGGGCCCCCCTCTGGAGCCAGGCCTGGAGGTGGGGCACAGAGGCAAGTGCTTGACGGCCAAACCCTTGCCCATGGGGCACAGTTGGGCATAGCCGGAAAGGGTGACATGAGCCCCCACTCCCGTGGGCTCACCACCTGCAGGAGGGGCCATAGGGGTCGGGTGCATTGTGAGCTGGGCGGCTGCCAGAGGCGGGGACCCTGGCAGTCTGATCCTCGGCTGCAGAAGCTAGCTCTAGGGAAGTGGAATGTCACCTCTCTGGTGGGGAAGAAGCCTGAGCTGGTGCACGAGGCTGAGTGGTTCTGGCTAGATATAGTTGGACTCACCTCGACACATGGCTTGGGCTCTGGAACTACTGTCCTTGAGAGGGGCTGGACCCTCTTCCATTTTGGAGTTGCTCCCAGTGAGAGGTGCTGAGCAGGTATGGGCATGCTCATTGCCCCCCGACTTGGCGCCTGTGCGTTGGGGTTTACCCCGGTGGACGAAAGGATAGCCTCCCTCTGCCTTCAGGTGGAGGGATGGGTCCTGACTGTTGTTTATGCTCATACACAAAACAGCAGTTCAGAGTACCCACCCTTTTTGGAGCCCTTGGAGGGGGTGTTGGAGAGCATTTTTTCCGGGGACTCCCTCGTTCTGCTGGGGGATGCTCACATGGGCAATGACAGCAAGACCTGGAGGGGCATGACTGGGAGAAATGGCCCCCCTGATCTGAATTTGAGTGGTGTTTTGTTTTTGGACTTCTGTGCTTGTCATGGATTGTCCATAACGAACACCTTGTTCAGGCATAACAGTGTCCACATGTGCACTTGGCACCAGGACACTCTAGGCCGCAGTTGAATGATCGACTTTGCAGTCATATCATGATGTCTTAGACACTCGGGTGAAGAGAGGGGCGGAGCTGTTAACTGATCACCACCTTTTGGTGAGTTGGCTCAGATGGTGGGGGAGGATGCCAGTCAGGCCTGGCAGACCCAAGCGCGTCATGAGGGTCTGCTGGGAACATCTGGCTGAGTCCCATGTCAGAAAGAGTTTCAACTCCCATCTCCGGCAGAAGTTTAACCATGTCCCCGGGTAAGGCAGGGGATATCGAGTCTGAGTGGGCTGTGTCCCATGCTTCTATTGTTGAGGCAGTCAACTGGGGCTGTGGCTGTAAGGTCATCGTGCCTGTTGTGGTGGAAATCTCCGGAGACCGGAGGTTGAATGAGAGCCGCCCAGATTTTCTTAGGGGGAGGGTGTGCTGTAGGGCTGTCTTGACTGACACAGCTCTGCAGCATTGTGTGGACATAGGGTACAGTTCCCCTGGACTGGCACACTGGGGTGGTGAGTGTGCTTCAACTACAGGGGGAATCACACTCCTCAGTCTCCCTGGTTAGGTCTATTCTGGGGTCCTGGAGAGGAAAGTCTGTCAGATACTCGAACCTCACTTTGAGGAAGAGCAGTGTGGTTTTCATCCCAGTCGTGGAACAGTGAACCAGCTCTACACCCTCTTCAGGGTCTTGGAGGGGGATGGGAGTTTGCTCAACAAGTCTATATATGCTTAGTGGACTTGGAGAAGGCATTTGACCGTGTTCCCTTGGGGCTCCTAGGGGTACTCTGGGATTATGGAGTGCCGCACTCCCTTGTGCGAGCTATCTGGTCCCTGTACGACAGGTGCCAGAGCTTGGTCCGCATTGCTGGCAGTAAATCAGATTTCGTTTCCAGTGTGAGTTAGACTCCGCCAAGGCTGCCCTTTGTCACGATTCTGTTCATAATTTTCATGGACAGCATGGATGGATGGATAGATGGATGGATTTTGTTATATACTGCATCTTTAAAATGACAAAATCATGTACAACAAAAGCTGATGAAGATGTGTAAGAAATTTTAATACATAATACATTTTTTAAAGTAATGTCCAGAGAAATGATGCAAAGATGTACAAAGTTCTCCAACATGCACACTTAATGCCTTAATGCTTTGTTGCATTGTGTACATATAAAAAGGTAAACTATATGAAAGTGTATGAATGTTTTGTGGGTATATATAATCTTATTTATTCATGTTGAATTATGGAATTTTTGTAATCTTGCTGGACCTGACTGGAGGGTAATAAGGAGGGTAATGTGAAAAGTAAAAAGGAAAGTAGAAAAAAGGAAGAGGAGACAAAGATCCAGTAGATAGAAGCAACAAGCTTCAATCCAACCTAACACCAGACAACCAGCTGCTACACCTGCACAGAAACACAACAGAAATTTCCTACAGCTTTTACAGGTAAACTAAGCAGACAATCATCAGGAGTTTGTAAAAAAAAAAATAAACAAACAAGACAGCAACAACAACCATTTTTTTTTTCCAGTTCACAAGGATAGTTTTCTTTGCGATGCTAAGACAGTGCGTATCATGTGTGCAGAGTTAATTACCATGTTAATGTCACCAAAGTCACCTAGTAGACATAGTGCGGGGATTGTAGGAATATTACATTTAAACCATGTTGACATGTCCACACATACCTGAAGCCAGAACCTGCGGACAGGTGTGCAGGACCACAAGGCATGGAGGTAGTTGTCTGGTGTGTTTTCATTGCAGTGTGTGCAGATGTTTGATTATGACAGACCCATCCTGAACATCCTTTGTCCTGTATAATGAGTTCTATGCAGAGTTTTGAATCGTATTAGTTGTATATTTGAATTTTTAGTCATTTTAAAGGTGTTTAAACATATTTGTGACCATTTATCTTTATTAAAGTTACTGGATAAGTCGCCCTCCCATTTTGAAGTTGGAAGACAGATTGAGTCTTCTAGTTTAGATAATAGTCTATATGTTTTTGATAATAGCTTTGAGGCATTGAGATTCAAGAATTCTGCCACCCTAATAGGTAGCTGTAAGTTTAATTAATTAATGGTATATTTTTTACATATAATAGATTTAAGCTGGTGATATTCTAAAAGAAATTGCTGCTGATTCCATATTGTGAAGTGAGAATATTAAATGATAAGAAGTTTCCATTTTCTATTATATGTTCTAACTGTTTTATTCCTTTATTTTTCCATTGAGTGAAGTTAATCAGCTTTTTGTTTTGCAGGATGTCAGGGTTGTTCCAGAGGGGTGAAGCTTACATGGAAAAAGTGAGGATTTGGTTATTTTTAGGAAATCCCACCAAGCCACTAAAGAGGAACTGATATTGATGTTTTGTTTTTTAACATTTATGTGGTTTGATGGTTGAGATGACGAATGGCAGGTCAGAGACAACCAGATCCTCACACAATGCTTGTGTAGTTGTTATCCTAATAACAAACACCTCAGTCTATAATTACTAAAATCAATGTTGTTAGTATCTTCACTGGTAAAGCACTGGTGTGTTTTGGTTTCATAGTGGTCATTGTAGGAATAATTTATGTGTGGACTAACCATACGTCCAATGAACAAACAGGATCTCCAAACCAGTAAGCAATGTACTTCAGAAGTGCTGCAACCAGAAATAAAGTAAATACTGAACACTAGCCAGAATCAGTGACGCTGGTGTGAGAAAAATTATATGGATTATCATTATTTTTATTACATTATGTCGTGATTGATAAATGATTCATTATTATACTTCGAGACAATCATTTATTCATCAAGTTTCAGGATTAACTTTGTATTTACTCTTTACCAGTCTTTGTATTTTAATCATTGAGAGACAGAAATGTACTCAACAGTATTTTTGCATGTGTGTGCTGGTCTATGCTGGGAACCAAGGTCGAGCTGTGGATAAGAAGAAAAGAAGACCACTACATGACTCCCCACATCTTATCTTAGTAGAAACTGCTGAAACCTGTAAACCTGAAATTGTGTAATTCTGAAGTGTTTGATGTTCATGGGAAGGACTTCATGAACCTCGCTTTATAATGCCTTGTAATGTGTGCAACAACTCAGTGTGTGTATCATACCTGTATGCTGCATACACTCCTTGCAAGTAAAATTGTATACATGAATTAATGCGGTGTTCTTTCTTGTGTTGAAAGGTTTAGCTTTGCAGTGCTTGGTGTTGGGAAGACTTTTCCTAACACTGGACACAAAGAGCTGAAACATTTATCTGGCAACTCAGCTAAAACACATAAGGCAAAGAGCCTTTCCAAACCTAAACAAACAAATAAAATTACACTTACAGTTGCACTGAAAAGATCACTCTGACATTAAGACAATGGATAAAGACTTTAATATCACAACTAGGGGAGGGCCGATTCACTTTTTAATCAATCTTAATCGATGCAACATGTGCCGATTCAATTCCAATTCATAAATGTACAAAATCCATTATTTTTTTAATAATAATTAAATGACAGGAACGCAGCTGCAAAGTGTGGCAGGAACACAAAAGGTACCGATACCAGAAGCCGACAGCTTTCCTTTCAGTGAGATTTACTCATCGGTTTGAAGGTTAGCGGTTGGAAACATTTTGGGTTTTTTATGGACATGTGAACAGACCAGACCTGGACAATACTTACTGCATATGTAAGCTGTTTAAAGCCAAAATAAAATAGAAAGTAATACTACAAACATTCAGCAGCACCTCATGTGTCCCCAGCCCAGGCTGAAGGAGGACAAGAAGCCGTCGCTGTAGGCGGTTTGACCTACGCCAGAATAGCATAGCTTAGCCTTGTCTTGTGGTTTAGACCACTATGGGCCTCTTTGATAGACAGGTGACAATGATATTTAATAGCTTTATCAAAGTTTGAGAGATGTTGGATGCTAATAAGTTGATGCTACAAGAAGTGTTTAAATGACATTATGACCTCACTTGCAAAAAGATTAACAGAAAAAACTGTATTCTAAGTACAGTTTTAAACACTTTATCCAAGTTTTTAAGTCCATTTCTCCTCAAGTTTAGTCATACAAGACATGCACTGCAGTCGAATGTATGCCGACGCAGTCAATGGTGTCGAATCGATGGATCATTTGCAGTTTTCTGTGCTACTATTGTGCCAAAACCAAAGTATTCTGACAAGGTAACTGCCAAACTGGGGAAAAGAAGATGCGCTGAAAATCCTGATAAGCGTTTAATAGTCAAATTGAAGCACCCTGAATCGTAACTGAATTGTGAGGTAAGATGGCACACCCCTAATCACAACCACCCACCTCAGATCTGTGTCCAGGTTCCAGTCTATAAATCTCATTTTACAGCCAAAACCATACATATAATACAGACTCATTACAACATCTCTCAGGACGATAGCAGAGCTGCACAACATACAGTAAATGGTTCGTATTTATACAGCGCTTTTCTGTACCTGGAACTTTACCCAAAGCGCTTTACATCATACATCACATTCACCCGTTCACACACACATTCACACACTGTTGGCGGAAGCTGCCATGAAAGCCGCTCAACCACGACCCATCAGGAGCAATTAGGGGTTCGGTGTCTTGCCCAAGGACACCTCGACATGAACTCGACTTGGCCGAGGATCGAACCGGCAACCCTCGGGTTACAGGACGACCGCTCTACCTTGATGAGCCATGCCGCCCCCCCATATGGATAATTTAGTGTGCTGCAGCCACCAGGAGACACGGTAATCTCCGCTACCACCTACAGCAGTTCCCAACCTATTTACCTTGGGGACCCCCTTCTTGCAAATACTAAAAAGCCATGGACCCCCCTGCCCCACCCTGTGCTGAGACCATGCTGGTTTTATGCTTTTGAGTCCCGTTCCTTCAATAAAGCCAAAATTAACATTTATCTTTTCTTTTTGTTCTTAAACAATGCGTGGACATTAGGGTTAGTCCCACCCATTCCCGCTAAAATTCTGAGCGTTACTGCCCGGCTACCTCCGCTTGTGTCAGTCACTCCCGCCCGCCGACCCATTTATAGGCAACTAAAATATGTTTATATGCACTGTAAGATGACTAAACATCGGCAGTAATAATGATAGAAAGACAAAGCACACACTGGTGCTCTTCAATGCTGCAGGCTCCAGAATTCCCAGCTCTGTTTAGAATGAGCAAAACTGGGGTTGTCGCTAGTTTTAGGCTTCTTTTCACAGATCAGGTTGCTTGGTTCAGTCACAAGATCTGGCAACCCCAGCTCTGGCAAAGTTCAGTACAGAACAACAAAGCTGCAGCGGGAAACAAGCACACACAGTCCAGAGGTTATTGCTCCATGTTTTAGACGTCAAACGTGCTCAACGTGGAATTTATATGGAGCCGTGTTTCTCAGTACTGGTCCTCAGGGACCACTGCCCTGCATGTTGTAGTTCTTTCCAACTCCTGCACACCTGATGCAGATTAATTGAACTGCTCGTCAAGTTCTTTGCAAGCCTGTTAATGAGCCATTCATTTGATCGGATGTGTTGAAGATGAATACCTCTAAATGTGAAGGGCAGCGGTCGGCCTGATACAGAGGGACATATATGAAGATCATGGTCAAGCCCTAAAAAATACATTTCTTTGGATTCAATCCACAACAAATATGTTGGAAAGGCACCCAATATATGGAATAGCTAAAGTCTCCACTAAAACAAAGAAAGAAATTATTTTTTAGGACACATGGCTGAAAACTAATCTGAGTGGACGTTCATGGACGTCCGAGCCTGTCTCGGGATGTTAAGATGTCACGGGAAGTCCCTGCAAGAGGATTTTATGAATTATGATCCCTTATATCAACCCAACTCTAGTTAGAAGAATAGCAAGGCCGCTTACTCTGCTGCTTCTGAATGGCAGTCTGGTAAAAATCTAACAGCATGACGAAACAACATTTGCATTTACCCATAGCAAAGGCAAACAGCTGCAAAGACACACAACTGGAAGGCAGCAGACACACTTTATGGCATCACATAATCAAAGAAATGACAGGAAGACCTTACCTCTGAATTTCTTGGGTGGGTTGTTGAGGTCGCCTGCCTCTGGTTGTACCACACAGCGGTCATCCACAAGCCTGAGGACAGAACCGTGATCAGAACGAGCCACTTTCCCAAAACATGCATAACTTACATGGACTTCAATGCAGCTTGTAAAAGCTTTCATTTTCTAACAATGATATATTACCGTTTTCTAGAAGAAGTGCAGCAGGATTGCTTTCATTAAAAATGCAAGAGAACGGCAAAGGCCTCGATGAAAGAGCGCCTCCCAGAATGCACCAGTTTCATACCATCCTTTATGAGGAGCTCAGTTCAGGACAGGGCTAAACAATTTTTAATTTTGTTTTTAAACTGAAATTTAAGATGTTGCAATTAACCAATCGCAAATAATTTGATTAGTTTACATGTAGCTCGGGCCTGATCCAGGTTTTAAACCTGCAGCGTTTTACAAATCCACTCAGGCTACAAGACGACCGCTCTACCCACTGAGCCACGCCGACCCTGGTTCAACCAAACATTTCCTCTCTTTAAAAACACGTCCGACCTGGATTCTGCTCTAACTGAGCCTTGTTAGGTGTATTATTCCTCACATTCACTCTCAGTCGGTGAGAGGCAGGAGGAGAGGAGGCAGCTGCAGAGAGGACAGAAAAGCTGCAGAGAAAGTGTGGCTTAGTCTCACTCCTCTTTCTAGGGTTGGGGAGGTTAGCCCTAAACATGACCGGTGAGAGGGTTCAACATCTTAATAAGACGAGGCGAAGTTGAGGTGGGCTACACTCAGGTGACAGCTAGACTCAGCTGTGAAGCCACAAACCTTGTGAAATGTCCTGATGAAATGGATAAAGACAGTTTTACTAAGTGGAGTCGCTCTAAATCTTCTTAAAGTTCAGATCTCAGTGGTGACATTAATAAAACCTACAAAGAATATTGGATTAATTTTAAGCCGAAAGGTTAAGAAATGTAAACATTGAATATAAAACTTCAAGTATCACAATTTCCTCTTCTGTTTCGCAGAACTTCACTGCATTTAAAAACTGACTTAACTAAGGAGTATAGAAAATGAATGAATCACCATAAGTCACCACGACCCCACCAGTCGGTAGATTTTGGGTATTAAACCAGTTTCCTTCCGAACTCTTTAAAACCCGACATTACAAATGGACAGTGCAACTGAGAACTGACATAATGCTCATCCACAGAGTAATGGTTTGTCAACCACAAGAAAGCCGCATCCATCCAGCTTTAGGCCCATTTTACTGTAAATGGAACCATAATCTAGAAAATACACATCACTCCATATTAAAGATGCCTTGGAACCATCCATCCATTTACTGTAGCACTTAGTCTAATTCAGGGCCGCAGGGAAGCTGGAGCCCATCCCAGCAAATAGCAGGAGAGAGGCAGTGTACACCAGGACAGGTACACCAGGACAGGTACACCCAGGACACCTTGCCAGTCCATCACAGGACAAACCCAGAGAGACAAACCCATGCACACTCACTCCTAGGGAGAATTTCATCATGTCTCAGTTTAAGCTGCAAAACTGTCATCTATGGTGTTACACTGGGCAATAAACCTGCTAACAAACTGGTTTTTCCAGAGGGACCAGGAGAAGAGGGAAGCAGAAAATATTACATGCAATTAAAAAATAATTTTATTTAATTAAATCTCAAGTCTGTTTCCGATCCACAACACTATATTACCACTGGAAAGTTAGAAAAATTCTAAAAACAGAGCGTAAATACATACATATAAAGAGCTTTCTCCTCTCCTAATGCACACACAATTGTCCAATATGCCAAAGCAACATCTGGCTGCAGCAATGCTTGGTTAATTTATCTTTTATTAAAAACTCCATTTACACAACTTTATTCCTGGTTAAAGAATCATTGTTCTTCAAGCATCAATGCAAACTATATTCACGTCTGAGATCCTAAACACTCAAGAAAAGGTTTTCAGACCAAGCGATTTTGCTTCTTGTGCCCTTTAAAGCAACGATTTTAACCATGAGGCTGCAACCCATTCTTGGTCCTGAAGCGCCACCCAGAGGCCTTTCAGTTTTGTATCTGTGGAAACTTTTTAATGGAAGACGCAAGAGATATTACTGATATCCTAAAAAAGCTCAGCTGCAATGCAGATTCCCACCACTTTGACATTGTTCAGCAAACTCAAATAAACACTCAGCTAGCCGCTAGCCTGTAGCGAAAGTTAGGAAGTAACAAAAAATAAATCGGATCACAGCCTGGATCCAGGATTTTTTAAAGGATTCTTTACGAATGCAAACATCCAGGAATATCGCTTAACTTTATCACATCCGGGTCATTTTCTGGCAAAAACAAATGGTTGCTAACATAACGTTGGATTTTCAGCGTTGATCCTCATAGAATTTTCTTAGATTTCTGTAAAATTTTCTGAAAAGTTGCATTGTGGATGGTTGCCATAAATATAGTTGTTCCACAGACAACAAGATGTTCTTCCAAATAATGAAAAGACGCAAAGGCCCAGAAAAACGTGATCACTGGCTATTCTGTTGGTGGTTTTTGTGAAGTTCTCTGTGTTTCTTGTTAGCAGCTCCTTCCCAACGTGATGGTGGACAGACATCAGGACATGTGCTTATATGAGGCTTCCCCTCATATACTGGTCTAGCCTCAACACTGAGGGGTCGACATGATGGATCATTTTCTATCTGACCACCACGTTGGAAATTGAAAACTATGAAAACAAGTTGCACACTTCATCGCGGACGCTGGTATGATGCAGGGTTTGGGTTCACCGGCAAGCTGTTCATGGTCATGTGACCGCCGGGTTGTGCCGAAGGTTTGCACCTGTCCATGGGGAGATAGGAATAATTTTAACTTTAGAGCTTCTAAAAACTAATGCCCACAATCATTGGCAAAAATGTAAATGGCTTGGCATTCTGCGCTGAGTGCTTCTAGTTATTAATGTATTTTATAACTGCATCATTTTATTGATCAAATTTCCATCTTTTTCCATAAACTTCCCGCCAAGCCCCTTCTTTTATTTATTTTTGTAGTAAAATCTAATATTTAGTAGCTTTTGTGTTTTCTAAGCCTTAAAGTGCTCTGATTTTAACCACGAATTATCAGCATATTGGGCATCTTGTTGTATGTGCAGTTTTATATACATGTGATGTTCCAGTGGTGCTTTTTATCATGTCATATATTTGACATGTCATGTCAGTTTGAACTGGAAAAGTAGGGCCCCAGCGTAAAAAAGGTTAAGAATCCCTGGCTTAGAGTCATTTAATGACATGTGCCTCTTTCTTTCTGAAGGGTGGCTGTTGTCTACCGCTACCATGAGACAACAGATCAGCACAAATTAAACACCTCCATAGGATGCGCTAGCTTAGAGGTGGGCAACATATTTTGCCCCTGTGTGAACAAGCTGCTGCAGTCAGCTGCATCTTTTTATAGCACATGCATACAGTGCACAGCAGGAGCGTGGCCATGATGTTCAAAGAAACCACATGTAGTGAAGAGTGAGCTGCAGCCTTTGAACACACGGATGGATCCAGCAGGAACAGGTGTTACCCAAGGTCAAGATGAAACTTGCTTTTGCGTTTCTGACACAGCACTGTGACGGCATCAGCGGTCCAGGTAGATGCAGCTGTCTCTTGGGGGTCACATTCAATATGCTGACAGCATCAGCATCACCTACACTAACACAATGATGCTATTTATAGGTGCGTCCTCTAAGCTCCTCTCCTTACCAGGGAGCACTCAGAGCAGTGGTGGGTGTGCAGGGTGATTACTAGGCATAAGAACACATAATGGGACACATTGTTGTCATGGTGGGTGACGCAAAGAGGGGTTAGCTTCTGAAACCTGGCCATGGAGGAGGGATCAGTACAGCTGATGAATGACAAACCATACAGTGACACAGCAAGAGGAGGAAGATTGTAGCACTTAAGAAGGAGAGGGAGGACATAATAACATGGATGCTGAGCTTATTTTACACCACAAGACAAGAAAAATAAACTCTGGAGGGCAAAAAATAGAAACCAACCATGGGCAACGTACCGGCTAAATGCAGCATACTGAACCCAACGAGCCAGATACACAAGACAAGAGACATTCACAGCAGTGACCCCCCCTTTGCTTTCTTCTTTTAATCCTTTGCTATTTCTGTGGCTTTCAGTTATTTGTCAAGATGTTTTCCATTTACCCAGAATGAGATGCACTTTTAACTCAATGTCTACAAGTGAGGAGGAGGAGAATGAACTGTTCTCAACATGTAGTCAGAGGATCCAGTGTCTCCCACATAGGACCACTATGCAGACATTGTTATCCAAACTGACCATGCATCTAATGAGAAGACACAAACATCTGCTAGAAAACCACACATTAGACCTAAAATATTTTTCTAAGGTAAACATTTAGACGTCTTAAATAGCTAAACAGGATCAGGTATTCCTGTAAGAGCTCCTGTTCGAATGTTTTTAACACTATTTTTACTAAACGTATCAGATGATACAAAAACAAAAAAGTTCTTAAAACAACAAAAAACAAGCTAAAAAACTCCAGTCTATTCTTCCATTTAATGGGAAATAACTTGAGCATAAATACTTGAGACTTCACGGTTCAGCCCAGACACGAATCAGCTGAGTCTTTATTCTAGAGAAGGGAATGTTGCATGGGATAATGTTCATGTTGACCGAACTGTCATCAATCTACATCCAATTCAATACTTATTCTGCAAACGGACTCTGTGTAAAACATTACACGTCTCTGCTGCTCCTTTTCAGGTGTTTCTACAGGAGCCTTGGGGAAGAAAATGGATAATGGGGTGGTGAAAGATTCATGAAAAGTTGTTTGAAAACATAATACTTACCCCAAAGTGCTGATAAATCCACTGGTGGAGCCCTCTGCATACAGGGAACAAATGTCCCCTATATGGAGGAAACTAGACATTTTGTCGGACATGATGTTTCAGGATGACTGCTCCTACAAACCATGAAACAGAAAATGAAACAGTTAAATAACAAATCAATTAAATCAAAAGAAAACAGTGAATTTCTGAAACGCATTATAGAAGGGAGTCGAGATGTTTGGCTGTAAACAGGCGACAACCTGAGTGGTTTTTAGTCCATTCTCAGAGCACCGCCTACTGTAACAATCATCAGCAACAATTAGCACCAAGTTACCCTTAGAAAGCCGATAATCCCTTTTTACCAAGCCAACTATTGCATCTTCATTAATGTTCTGACCACTTTCATTTAAATGTCACATTTAAAAGAAAACATTAAAGGGAAGTTAAATCAGTTTATGACGTGCAAAACTGTACAACTCATTTAAGTTGAACACTTCTGTAAAATACTTGGAAATATTAGAAATGAAATGAGATGCACGTGAGAAGGTGTATCAGCTGGTAAAAGCAGCTCGAGCTCCAGCTTGTCCGCAGGCTGACAGCAGCACAGGTTCCAGGTGCTTGTTTCAGACATTCAAAGTCAACTTTGTCACCATTAACACGGATATTTATCTAAACTCACTACATGTTACATGTGTTGTTAGTAAAATTCAGAAAAGAAACATTTACATGAATCCATGAGTTTGGCTGCCAGACAAAAACCCCTCTTCACTTCCACGCGTGTAAACTTTGGGTTTCTTTCTGTGGGGGGTGAGGGGAGACGCAATTTAAACCTGTCACACATTTTAGCCGTTTTCTGAGCTGTAAAACTCTCAGACACACCTGCTTCGGTTCGTGCGCCCCCTCCAGTCACTCAGCGCGCGAGCTGCAGCCAGCAGCAGAAACAAACGAGCGCGTGGGCTACTTCCTTGACAGGGATGCTCGCATCTCGGTGAACAAAATGAACAACGCGCTAGCTGGAAAACTACAAACAAACAAAGACTTTACCTGGCAGCAAACGAGAGAAGGAGTCAAAAAAGGCGACGAGAGCCAGAACCGCGCGAGGAAGTGGGTCAGCGCAGGATCATTCCCACAGAGCTGTCCTCGGTTAAGTCCATGGCGATGAAAGTCCAGGTAACAGAAGCATGAGCAGCCTTCTCTCTGACAGCAACAATCCTCTCCTTACCTCCTCCACATGTCACCACGGGAACGCCCATCTCCTCGCGGTTTATAGGGCTGCTGAGATTTCTGGGTAATGTAGTCGTTTGTTACATCGAGCCATAAAGAGAACATTTGCTTTGGCCTTGAAGCAGAAGTAGGTGACCTTGTTAAACTATAAGAATTACTTGATGCCATTCTCAGTGGAACAATTTGTTTTACAATCATTAAGAACAAATTATTTAAATATGCTTTTTAATATTAAAACATTTATCTATAATCGCCCGACGGGTCGGGTTCCACGATTAGTTTCATCTCATCAGAACATCATAGGTATGAAATCAGGTGCAAGTTGTCCATGTCTGGTATCACATGTGGGCATTATTTCATGCATGTAATGTCAAAAACAGGTGTGCATTCTGCATTTTAAAGAAGGGAGCTCATGCTGTGCTTAACAAAGTGTGAAAATGTGAGACGGTCTGTGTCAGCAGCAGTCAGAAACACTGATTTGTCCACTGAAAGTCAGATTTCTGGGCTGGTAAATGTATCTTTTATTAACAGTATTTATGTTATTGCTCAGTTGTATGGTCTATGCACCATACACATCCAGAAAGAACAAAATCTGAAACCTTAATCTCACAATCTCTGAGTGGTCTGGTTTATTTACAGCTGACCCTTATAGACTGCTCCCCCATAGACCGCATGGCATATTTAGTTACTGGATGAGGATGGGAGGCTCATATTTACTGAAACATTTAGAAGGTTTATAAGATACCAACTGCACAAACACCAATCCATATGAATTGAAAAATAATGTGTAAAAGCATGGTCATCTAGAATTATCCTTAATTGCAATATGAATGAGCGACAGAGTGGCACATGGGCAAAAAAAAGTGTTTTCATCAAAAAATGGACCCAGTGGCTTTAACCAAACCCACTGCTTAGCTCTTAATTTGGTTACTTAGCTGCAGGATGGAGAGCGATAGTAAGAGGAGAGTAAATGGGAAAACACAAGTGTCCATTAGCATAACAAGAAGCACTTCTTTTTCTCTGCATTCCACATGTGCTCTTCACCATGCACAGAAAGGGCTTTGAGATGTAAATGTCTGCATATTGCTATGTTGCACAGTACTCCAAGGCCAAAAGCAAAGACTCATTTTTAATGCTCTGTATCCCTGTTGTTGGCATCATATGAGGGGTCCAGTGGAAAACATTAAATATGAAAGTGCTGCCAGACACTTTCATTTGTCTCCTTGAAACATCGCCGGTGGGTCCAGACGTGATGTATGATGTCAAAGTCATGAAATCGCAGCATTTCAGAGGCTAACCTCCTTATTTAAAGGCTTTGGTTAAATTTGACATTAAGTGAAGTTGACTACAGATCACTAACAGCACAGTTGTCATGGATACAGTGTACAGATGATAGGTTTCCACACAGAAACAAAGGGATTATAAATATAAAACTAGACACAATGGCTGGTATGTTTGACAA
Source organism: Melanotaenia boesemani (assembly GCF_017639745.1). Lineage (NCBI taxonomy): Eukaryota > Metazoa > Chordata > Actinopteri > Atheriniformes > Melanotaeniidae > Melanotaenia > Melanotaenia boesemani. The sequence continues at coordinate 39,692,196 of NC_055684.1, forward strand.
TTGCATGTCAGTACGTGTTTAATTTGCAGCTTTCTGGACATAAAATTGTCATTATTCTCTAGTGTTTTATTCCATTTCCTGTTTTAACACAAAGAGCTGATGAGCAACGTCAGAGCGGCTGTTTCCACCCATGAAGCCTGAGCAGAACAGAAGCATCACTTCTGGATGGGTGTGAACGCAGATTGATTTCCCATGTACTGTGAGGGGCCATGAACAAGAGCCCAAGCTTGGTGGGAGGTAGAGGGGAGTGGAAACACTGCTCAAAATGAATACATCTGCCCAAATAGAGTTTTTCACACACAGTGGGATGGCCATCTGTGTAGGAGCAGAAAATGTGAGACTCATCATGTGTATGAGTATTCTCATGTGCAGACTTAGGCCTTCCCTTCGCAGCTCTGTGTGGGCACAATGGATGGTAGTTTTCTAATCTGAGGTGCAGATATTCTTCTGTGTGGGCCAGGTCTGCAAAACAAAGCCTCACAGAAATGTAAAAAATGTGTGTTGCAGTGTCTCCTCAACCTTGACTTCATATCACAGAGGAAGTTGCAGAGTTCTGATCAGATTTTTTCTTGTTAATAAAGGGGGTGGAAGACTGTGCTGCTGTAGATCTGGGACAGCAAACCACTGAAGACATTATGCCGCTGGGAGTCAGAACCATAGATAATGGCTTATTAGTGATTTCAGCCAAATGTAGTGATAGAACATCTTTTAACTTTGTTGATTTCTCTAGATCAGAAGTCATAATTTGATTCAGTTTATATATGTTAACAATAAAAGTCACCTCAGGACACCTTGAAGTAAACAAGTCAAAATCAAGTTTAATTACGCAGTCAAATCCAATCCAGTTTAGTCAAATAACATTTAAAAGATGACAAATCAAAAATCTGTGTTGCGTAGAAAGCCTGCAGACTGCATCGAATCATGAAACATGAGAAGCTTTCCTGTTATTTCTTTCACTAGTCCTCAAGAATACTTCTCCAGGATCCTTGAAGGACTTTCCAAAACTCTTCGTTGGATGTTTCTGTTTTCTGTTCAGTTCTCTATCCAGATGATCTCACACTCATTCAATAATGTCAAGGTCCGGGCTCTGGGGAGGATCCGTCCCTCCATCAGAACCACTGAGGTCCGGGCTCTGGGGAGGATCCGTCCCTCCATCAGAACCACTGAGGTCCGGGCTCTGGGGAGGATCCGTCCCTCCATCAGACCCACTGAGGTCCGGGCTCTGGGGAGGATCCGTCCCTCCATCAGAACCACTGAGGTCCGGGCTCTGGGGAGGATCCGTCCCTCCATCAGAACCACTGAGGTCCGGGCTCTGGGGAGGATCCGTCCCTCCATCAGACCCACTGAGGTCCGGGCTCTGGGGAGGATCCGTCCCTCCATCAGTAACAAAATGCCTGAATATCCAATCAAAATAGTTTTAATAGTATTAATAGTAAGTTGTTTGTTATTGTTGACACAACACTGGTTCACCCCGTGGGTTTGATGCCCTTTTTATACTCAAATGATTAAAAAAATCAATGTTCAATAGCTTGACAAAAACCATATCTTCTCATGAAAATGGTCAGGACTGGAGTGAAAAGGGTGAAAAAGCATGTTCAAATGGAAAACTTTGAAAGAACATCAGAAAGCCAGAACTCCCCAAAAAAATCACTTCAAAAGATTAGAAAAAAGTCTCTTTTGAAGCAAAGTTTACACACATGTTGCTCCAAATGTTTGCACAGTGCTGCAAATGCTCAAACACTATTTTACTGTAAGCTGAAAGCAGCATCTTGAGACATAATGCTAAGAGGAACAGCACTGTCTCGCTCTGTGATGTATGCGTGCCGTGAATGACATCACATCCATGCATGCTACATTCATTTACCCAGATCACACACACACAACTACACGCCACACTGCTACCAGCCCCGCCACAGAAACTTTGCATAAGAGAAGCATGTTCAAAGGGTCTCTTCTCCTTCTGACCTCATTTAATCACTGAGCAGAACCAGGATAAGGAAACAAACAAATGAACCATCCAGCACAAGGTAGAGCTGGTTGTGTCTGAAAAACAGGGATCCCATCTATTTTCTAGCCTTCAAGATAACCAACATGCTAGCATGAGGTAGAGATCTACCACACTAAAAATAAAAGACAATTATGCTGGTTTAATGGCCTGCGCATCCCCAGTGGAAATAGTCTGATTAGACCAGCTGCAGAGGCATTCCAATTAGACCTCTTTTAACTTTGAAAAATAAGTTCAGTTTTTCTTTAGCAGCATTTATATCCAATGGAACACTATTACTCTGCATATCTCTCAAAACTTTATGGTCATTCCTAAAAAGGTTCAAATGGACATTCATTCAGCTGGTGTCCTTGTCATCAACATGTCCTCGTCCCATTGGTTCTGGTGTAATCAGTGTGCACATGCCAGGAGGGGACTGTACGCCAGGTGTCTGATTTGCTCAGACAGGCGTGAAAAGAGATTTTTGAACCCTACTGCTCTCCAGATACTTTCCTGTTTGAGCTCATCCCCCTAAAGGGAAACATTGCCCAAGGAGGCAGTGGCCTTAAGTCGCTCTGTAACGTCTCCTGTAAGCTGCTTTAGCTGCCGTAATCCATCAGGATCAGCAGAATGGAAGACCTCCCAGCCTCACTTTCCCTCTGTCTACCTGTGTCTGCCATGTCGTGCAATCATATCTCAATTTAGACCACATGTAGTTATTAAACATACTCAGAACTACTTGTTCAAATCACACCAGGAAATAGTTCCAATATCACAAATTCTGCAGCAAAATGATTTTGACTTGATTCAGTGACTGTTGTGAAATAATTTCACTTCCACTCATTTCATATCATAAAGCAATTAAATATGAAACCATTATGTTAATTCTGATCTTTATCACACATTTAAATAAAAAAAATCTATTCTTTTAACAAAACTAGACTGTGTAGTCATTAAAGTAGGATGTAGTGTGCAGTGGATCCTGATGTGGTAGTAGGGGAATCAGTTCTGGTCTACTGTCTGGTGGTGGTAGACCAGATCCTAATGTGGTAGTGGTGGTATTTTTAAAGAATGAATAATTAGGAAAATACTTTATTATTTACTTTAAACTGGTGTAATGATACTGGTGTAGTGATAACGAATGAATGAATGAATGAATGAAGGAAGGAAGGAATGAATGAATTTATTGTCATTGCACAACAATTATATCAATAATCATTGGCAGTGAAATTCTTAGATCCCAGGCTCTCCTAACAAAGCTAAAAAGAATATAAACCACAACAAAAATAGTCGAACACAAAAAGCAAGAATATTACAAATAAGTTATACAGTAAAATATAAAATAAGCAATAAGAAGATGCTGTTATTTAAAGGTGGCGTTGCTGCTGACAGCATTTAGAAGTCTTATGGTCTGTGGTATGAAGCTGTCCCTGAGCTGGTGGGACGGGCTTGAATGCTGCAACTTGAATTGAAGGACCACTGCTGAATGGTCCGTGACACAGGTATAGTGAAACTAGTATAGTGATACTAGTGTAGTGATACAGGTCTAGTGATACTAGTGTAGTAATACTGGTATAGTGATACTGGTATAGTGATACTAGTGTAGTGATACTAGTGTAGTGATACAGGTGTAGTGATACTAGTGTAGTAATACTGGTATAGTGATACTGGTATAGTGATACTAGTGTAGTGATACTAGTGTAGTGATACTGGTATAGTGATACTGGTATAGTGATACTAGTGTAGTGATACAGGTGTAGTGATACTAGTGTAGTGATACAAGTGTAGTGATACTAGTGTAGTGACACAGGTATAGTGATACTGGTATAGTGATACTAGTGTAGTGATACAGGTGTAGTGATACTAGTGTAGTAATACTGGTATAGTGATACTAGTGTAGTGATACAGGTGTAGTGATACTAGTGTAGTGATACAGGTGTAGTGATACTAGTGTAGTGACACAGGTATAGTGATACTGGTATAGTGATACTAGTGTAGTCATACAGGTGTAGTGATACTAGTGTAGTAATACTGGTATAGTGATACTAGTGTAGTGATACTAGTGTAGTGATACTGGTATAGTGATACTGGTATAGTGATACTAGTGTAGTGATACAGGTGTAGTGATACTAGTGTAGTGATACTAGTGTAGTGATACTGGTATAGTGATACTAGTGTAGTGATACAGGTGTCGTGATACTAGTGTAGTGATACTGGTATAGTGATACTGGTATAGTGATACTAGTGTAGTGATACAGGTGTAGTGATACTAGTGTAGTGATACTGGTATAGTGATACTGATATAGTGATACTAGTGTAGTGATACAGGTGTAGTGATACTAGTGTAGTGAGACTGGTATAGTGATACTGATATAGTGATACTAGTGTAGTGATACAGGTGTAGTCATATTGGTGTATTGATACAGGTGTAGTGATACTAGTGTAGTGATACTGGTGTAGTGATACTGGTGATCCATGCAGGTCTGAAAAGATGTTTCTGTCAATCACCTAAGGGGGTCCCTTGGGGGTCCACTCAGATCTCAGAGGAAGCCAGTGACACCACTGCTTACAAATGCTTACTTTATCAATTTTTGATCAATACTTTCAATTTGGATCAGCGCTATTAGATTGGATGGATCAGTGTAGATCAATGTCAGTCAGTGTATTGATATACCTCTATACCATATGAAGCTGGCAATAACATGGTAGCAGTGTGCTGGTCTTAAGTTGTGCTCAGTAACCATCTAAAACTTTCGAAGAAGACGCTCATCATCAGCCATTTTATCTGCAGTACTGCACCCTAAGATATGAATGTTATGTCATTGCAATCAGCCCTGAAAGCAGCTGTGGGGGAGGCCATTTCTCGCGCTCCACAACTTCCTGCACAGGTGTCCTGGGCCATCTGTGATGGGAGGAGCCAATCTGAGAGGAAAAAACACTCATCATTTCATTCTCTATTTACACTGAAATGAAACTGCAGAACACAGCCTACCACCATACAGCCATGACATCAGAATGAGAAACACCGTGGAGAGGAAAGAACAGGAAAGGGAGATTCGGTGCAGAGTGAGTCACTGTGAAACTCTACTTTAAAGAGCAGCTGGTTGTTCTATGCAGCACTTATTTGGAAAGGCTTTGCTTTGATGGTGAAGAAGACAGATAGAAAAGCCACAGGCTGATTTATAAGTGGATAGAAAATAACAGAAACAAGAGCAGAATTTAAGAGTAATCTTGTATAAATTCCTTTAAAACACATCACAACGTAGACCAGTCAACATCACAACAAAGCTGGAGGAAAGGTTGCAAACAGAACTTTGAAATGCCAGCTGAGGCCCAGTAGATCGCTGCCATGCTTTTTTTCCCCTTGATTTGGCTGCAGGTTTCAAGGCAAGGACATCTGCTCCCTCATCAGAGAGATGCCCCAGATCTGAACAAATCAACTGCCAGTTGTAATTCCTCCGCTGGTCATCTACCCAGAAATAGTCTGACGCCTCTATCAATGCAATGCAGGGCTGTAAAATTAAGGTGCATCTTATCCTTTATTCTTTTAAAAACATTCAACAGCTTCACAACATAAAACATAAAAAACTATTTTAGGTGAAAATTGAAGGATTTTAAGGAGTTAAATGACTCTTCATACATGTTCCCAGAGATAAACTGTGTATGTGTAGAAACTGTGTAGGGTACATGCTGCTTCCCATCGCTTTTACTTTGGTTCTAACCCTGCTTGGGACTGAAACGAGGAATAATTATCCTGCATGAATCTGAAAGAAGGAGCGAGTTCTTGGGTTGAGACAGAACAGACTCAAAGTGGTCACTTCAGGGTTTCCAGACACCCAGGACCCCGTATGTCACACACTGATCCGGATGGATGTTGCAGTGATGTCTACTGATCGGCCATCCCATTAAAAATTTCCTGCATACGCCCCTGCATGACATGCCTCAGAAAAGACTATATGCTTTGTTGTGTTTGTTAACTATTCAACCAAACCCCAAGAGTCTTTGGGTGGTGTAGGGGTTTAATGATGAGGATTTTTATTGGCTGTGCTGACGTAGGTGTGGATATAAAGCTGGTATGGCATACAGGGCATTTACCACAAGCATTTCTAAACTCTTCTGTCTCTGCTTTGTGCTCCGTTATAGGCTTAGAAAGAAATTCATTCATCAATTTGAATTATTTGATCAATTTTCTTGCTCTCAAGAGTTTGATAAGGAAAAGAAGGGTGGAGATTAGTTAACAATCGTATGAAAACATGTTTTAATAGATTCAAGTCGCAACTACAGCATCATCTGATAATAAGTAAATTTGTTTTCCTTCAGTGTTGTAGAGGAAGAGCCAAAGACTTAAAATCCAGTCACAACATAACCGAGCATGCTCCTGCACTGCACAGCACCCTTCTTTATTCTGTCTTTGTGTATGTGCTGGGGAGGGAGTTTGGTGGGGAAGTTCACCTCATGTGATTAACTGCTGGTTGCTAGGTGACAATCCTGGAAAGGAGCCATTCATTGGCAGCCTGCTCGTCAATGGCCAGGATCTGAGATCAGCCTTCACGCACCTCCGAACCAAACACTGCCATCTAAAACACCTCCTGTACACACAGCTGGTTGCCATGGAGATTCCATGGACATCTGACTCAAAAAATGCCATGAGTCATGGTTCTGAAGACGTTTTTTCTCCCTCATACTGATGGCACATGTTTAATCAAATATATAACAAATATAAACCTGGACTGTAAAATCTTTTTGGAGATGTAAAACATCCTGATCTGTACTGATGTAGCCGATAATGGAGGAAATAAACATTGACTCATAACTTCTCATTTATATTTATCCTTCGGTACGAATTCTGCATCATCTGTCCTACTTTCCTTCACACCAGCATCCAGCTACATGGATGTACATTATTCTGATCATTAACGTCATCTTATTGCTGCATTTTTCTAATCTTAACTTTGATTTGGCATTTCATCTAACTGAGTATGTTCTTACGGTGGGTTATGTTGTCTTGTGACTAGTTGTTTTCCCCTCCTTCCAGGCTTTTTGCTCAACTGTCACCCCCCTAGTCATTGTAATTACAAGATGCTTGAAATGAGCAAAACACCACTGAACTATTCCTTTAAGTTTAGTTTTTAACTTCTAAATGTGGATCACACCAGCTGAAAGAAAAAGCTGTTTCTTCCAGGTAAAGCTGGCAGGAGGGAATGTAGGTCGATACAACAACCGCCTCTGCACTGACTGACACCAAAACCAAAGGACGTGACAGCAGTCTCCCATCGGCAGAAGGTTTCCATCTCCACCCCTCTGCTATCCCCACAACCATTTAGTCTGTCAGCCCCGGTGTGGCTGCAGCTCTGGTCCCATTTCTAGATGAAACATGGTCTCAATCCTAATTAACCCAGATGTTGGATATTAATAAGATGAAAGGAGGTCTAGACTAGAAATGGGGCAGATTGAAAAGAGATGATCCTGATTTCAGAACGGTCACGCTAAAGTGGGACACCTTCCCTCCTCCTCCTCTCCTGATGGGAATAAAGTTGGTTTTTATATAAACTATACCCCCTGGCCCTTTTTAATTGGTCCCACCTCTCTTGAGGTATGACTACCACGAGAAGGAGGGGCTGCATCACATGACAACAACAAAGAAATGCTGAAATGATGGAGACATCCAGGTATAACTGAACATATGAAAATATTCTGCACTTTGCTTTAGCTGCTGTCTGCAGCCTGGCCGGGGAAAGGTGACGGCTCCACTGCCCCTCGAAAAAAAGGCAAAACAGATCCTAGAAGTAAAATAACGGACAGGAATCGTGACAAGTTCGCTCCCTCAGATAAATAAAACATTATTTTTGTTTTCATTGCATCTTGGAGACGGGGGAAGACGGGAGCAGTTATGACTCATCCAGCTGACTGTGTTCTCACGGCCATTATTCTAATAAATGGCTGAAAAATAGACCAACACAAACAAATATGCATCAGTTTAAAACAAAGATGACAACAAACTTTTATTTGAACATCTTAAAGTTCACATAAAAACAGTGGTCATTTCAGCTGAGAACAGATAAGTCCAGTGGAAGGAAGTGTGTGCAGCTGTTGGCCCCACAGCGGCATGCTTTCCTCTGGACTCCATCTGTCCTACTGGCCTGTGCAGCGGCGTCGCTCTGCGTGGACATCTTCTCTGCAGGTCCTCGGTTCGTGTATCCTCCTGAGTAGTCGAACGTCAGCTCCTCCTGAGCTTCGATGTCCCGTCCAGCAAACAGCGCCAGCCGAGGAATGACAGAATGCACACGCACTGGTAACATGAAGAGGTTGGGCAGGCAGGAATGGTTGAGAAAGCGGCCTACGTTTCCCACCTGGGCCGGGTCCACAAACGTCTCTGTGACGGAGCCCGTCCCTGCATGCTCCCTCACTGCTATAATGTAATTATTTTCTTCGGATCTCTGGGCGAGCTGTCTGCGCCTGGCCTCCTCAAAACTGATCACCTCCCCAGCATACTCACACACAAATGTCCCACGTGGGATTTTCTCTAGTGTCCGAGCCCCCCAGCCCCTGTCCCTGGTGCTGAAGACCTCTAGCCTGAGCTGCAGCCCCCTCTGCACCACCCGGTTAGAGCAGGCGTCACTGCAGGTGCAAAGGGCGTTACACTCAAATACAGGTGAGCTGTAACCGTGTTGTGTCCTGTTGAGGTCCAGCAGCGCGCCGGTGCCGCCGTACGCCCGGCCATACGTCCGGAGGCAGGAGCAGTTCTCGGTGCAGCAGGAATGGGACAGGCAGGTGCATCCAGGAAGGACCACCTCGCTGGGGTCTACGGTACATCCTGGTCCCTGAACGTTATCTGGGCAATACTGAGAAATGACAAAAATACAAACTTCATTTCAGAGCTGGGAAATTTTCTAAAGTACAATAAAATCTTAAATCTGTCATCTGGACTCTCATGTAACAAACATACGTTGAAAGAAAAAATATTTTCTGTGTATTTAGGGTATTTAAAAGATATTCAAACAAAGACACACCCCAAAAAAGTTAAGGGAGGCACAAAGAAGGACTGAAAGATTGTTTAAATAAACACACAGATTAATGTGTGAAAGGTGAGGGTGTCAGGACTGGGTATAAAAGGATCCTCCACCAACAGCTTAATCTTTTTTAAACTAAAGGAAATGTTTAGGCACTTAGTGCCAAGCTAGGAAAATAAAAAGCTCAATGCAGGGTAGCAAATATAAATGGTGTTTTTAGTTTCTACAATGTATAATGTGAAAGATAAAGGAGGCGGGGGAAAATCTTAATGTGCAAAGGCCAAGGATTAATGTTTGTTTTATACATGTGTGACCTCCAAGCCCTCCGGTAAATATTAACAGGTGAGCTCAGGATTAATTTGGAACACCAAGAATGTTCAGAAATCCTTCTGCAAAACTTCAACAATTAGATCAATCAGTTCCTAAATTACTTATTTTAAGTGCCATTACAAGGTAAGCTACCACGCCTGTTCCTAACTTTCATTTTTAAGTGTGTCACTGACATCAGCATTTAATTCGTTTGAGAAAAAAAAAACATTTCTTTGGATTTTTGGGTTGTTAAGTAAAATTTTAAACAAATTAGCAAATTACAGATTTAGGTTTTCATTGCACTTAACAAAACTTCTTAACTTTTCTGGAAATGGGATTTGTTAGAGAACTGTGATAATTACAGAAATTAAATCGGGATTTTTTTCTGCGGTTTCTAAGTTGGATGGTTTTGCTGTTTTTCTTTGCCTGAATACGATTGATGACGTCTCCAAAACAGAGGAAATCAGTCCAATAATCAGCATTTTCTAACTAAAATAATCAGATGCTGTGGCTTTATTTCCAATGAATTCACGTTTGTTACAAAACAAATGTCTGAATGCTTCGCACCTGGCTCCTCAAAACCCTTCAACCTCCATAATATTGCATGCAAACAGCCATTTAGCACAATTTGTTATATCATGAATGAAATGCCCCTGTAATTATATTTAAAAATAAACCATTTGAATGATAAAGTTCTGAATAAGATGAGGAGACAGCAGCGTGAAGTAGGCCAGCTCTTTGGGTCCCAGAGTATTTTTGATTTCTTGCACTGCAGACTGATGGTGTATAAAATCTGGATGCTGTAATGACACCTCCCGGTAAAAGAAAGCATTTCTTGAGGCTTCTGTGAGTAACTGGCACAGATAAACTGTGGACAGCTTGGGGATAACTATGATTCATATAATATCATGACTTTCTTTTACTATCAGATTTTTCACATCTTTAAAGTGACTGCTGAATACACAGATCAGTCACACCACTGAAACCACCAGTTTCTCTGGGATGATTAATTTGAAAATACCAGTTAATTTAATTAAATTGTTATTTATCCCCCTCTTCTTATATTAAATGTGACTATTAGTTCTGGATGGATGCTGTTAGGGTACCTCCGTCATGATGGAGAACTAAAAACAACCTCCTCTGAGTTGCTAGGCTCTCCTACATAATGTGAGGTGTTATTATTGTTTATTATTATGTATTGTTATTATATTGTATATTATTTAGCATGTTTTGTATTATTGCAGGACTGTGGGTGTAAAGATAACATTTCTGTTTGAAAAGATGATGTTTTTAATTCAGTTCATCCCAAAGTTGATCGATCAGACTTAGATCCCGGAAATTTGGAGGACAAGCTGATAATCTAATATTCCAGAGGAAGAGCACATAAACTCACTGCCTTCCTTCTGAAGCGACTGCATTCAAATATTTTAATATAACTATTTTATCATTACACAGCCGGTGATTTAGCTGCAGGTCAGAGTGGATCACTGGTTTGTGGATGTGAGACTCCAAGAGCATCGAGCATCGAGCTGCAGAGCATCGAGCTGCAGAGCTGCAGAGCTCCGTGTTCCCACATCTTCTTTCCACAAGCAGCGTCACGGTTTTCAACAGTTTTATCTAGAATAGCACCGACACGGGAAAGTATGTTTTTAACACTTCGTCTTTAATCTCTCTCTCTTTTTACATTAAAGGCAACGCAAACTTGCACACTCCACTGAGCGCCTTGGTTAGCATGCATGTTGTATGTGTAATATAACATACATGTATGTATGTATGTGTTCATACATGCTAAAATATCGTTACCTGAAATATAGGAAATACCAGCTCCTCACATAAAACAGGAACATCCTCTAAACCGTTGCTCAAATCATCACCATCCCTGTCACACACATTCATGATGCGAACACAGCGGCAGCAGCTCAACATCAAACACGAGCAGAAGACGCAACTTCCGGTAGTTTTATGAGCGACTATCTCCCCCTAGTGGCGGCTTGGGCTCAATACACCACCGAGCTCTCTTGTGGCATGAAACAACCAATACAGAACCAGAACCAGAATTATTCCCAGTACAGAACCAGAACCAGAGTTATTCCCAGTACAGAACCAGAACCAGAGTTATTCCCAGTACAGAACCAGCCTCTGGACCAGGATGTCCAGTCTCTGGCTCTGGTGCTGCTGCTTACTGAGCTTTCTACAACATGTGAACGTGTTCATTTATACACCTGGTCCAGGAAGAGATCAGCTCTGTTTCCTTGCTCAGTGACACAGTTTGGCATCGATAACCATCATTCCAGCTTGTCATTGGTTAAAATTGGGCTTCACCAAACCACCTGTCTTCACCTGCAGAAAGGTGAAGAACAGGAGAGAAGCTGCAACACCGTCGTCCTCTTCAGAGGTTTTAGCTCAAAGCCTTTTCATGACATAGCTAGCTAGATTAGATAAGATCAAATAAAAGTTTGCTTCTACATTGTATGTTGTTTTATGTTACTGGTATTTTAGTGTGTGACTAAATGTGTTTGTACATATGTGTGAATTTATTATTACAGATGTATTTTAATATTTCAAATATCTCTAAATATATTTCTTATTGATTATATTAATAGAATCTATTTTAATGAAATAAAACAGACTTACTGTCTGTCTGTCTGTCTGTCTGTCTGTCTGTGTGTGTGTGTGTGTGCTTTGTGATACAATGAAAACATCAATGCCATAATTTTAATTCTCTGTTTGTCATGCACATGCTGCAGAACTGACAATAAAGCTGACTTAGACTTTGATACCTGGAAACAGACACTAAATACTTTATTACTGTCAAGCTGCTTTCTGCCCTCAAAATATGAAAAAGCGTTTTCTCTGCGTCCTGTATCAGAACAACATGTCTGAGTGTTGCAACAAAGAAAATCTGCTGGAAAATCGATGGAGAACCCAATGAGTTCTGGCCATTTTTTTCCCTTTTAAACAGGTGAGTGAAGATGGCTCGTCGGCTCCTACAGGCTGCCGCCGTCAATGCAGCGTCTACTCTGTCTATGATCCTGACCATCCCACAGCCACCAGGTGGCAGGCCTGCCCAAAGGAAGTACCTGGATCCTGGAAGAGCAGATTCCAGATTCAATCAGAAGAAGATTAATCAACCAAAATGTACATCAAATAACTATTTATATCAGGTGCTTATTGAGCTATAACAGTGTTCATTGCTTTTGAAGCCATTTGCTTCTCTTAATATTTTAGTCTTTTACAGCTGAGTAAGCTAAATGTACAGGTGTTCAATTCTTCAACGTCAGCAGGCATTTCCACGTAGGATAACAAGCGGGGATTTTCCCTGAGAATCAGCCTCCTCTGACCATCAAGTGGACAATTAGTAGTAGTGGGGGGGCTTGGGTTGGTGCTCCAGGATCGCTGCTGATGGCCCAGGTCTCTGGCTGGGGGCTTCTGCTGCCTTCTGGGTGGGTCCAGGGTGGTCTTCATGGTGGGGGGGGCTTGGGTTGGTGCTCCAGGATCGCTGCTGATGACCCGGGTCTCTGGGCCGCCCTAGTCTGCCTCTAGCCTCCGTAGAGGCGTGGTCACATCTGCAGGATCACACTCATCTCTGATCCTCCTCATTCCTCATCCTCTGCATGCTGACTCAGCACTGAGGTGTCCAGTGTGTTTATACACTAAGAGAGGCTTTGGATCAGGTGTGTGTGTTTCTGGTTCTTTGGTTGTTGTTGTGATACATGTTGTTGTTGCTGTCTTGGTTATTTTTTAGGAACTCCTGATGATTGTCTGCTTAGTTTACCTGTAAAAGCTGTAGGAAATTCTCTGTTGTGTTTCTGTACAGGTGTAGCAGCTGCTTGTCGACTGTTAGGTTGGACTGAAGCTTGTTGCTTCTATCTGCTGGATCTTTGTCTCCTCTTTCTTTTTTCTACTTTCCTTTGTATTTCCTTTTTCAATTTCCTTGAATTTCTTTTTTTTAATTCTCCTTTTTCTGTGCCCTCCGGTTAGGTTCAGCAAGATTATATAAATTCCATGAGTCCAAATACAGAAAATAAAACAATATATTTAAATAAATATAGAAATGTACCCATAAAGCTCCTCTTGGCAAAGCAAATTAGTTCGGCACAACACAGCAGTCAGACCATCATTCTGCCACCACCATGCTGGAGAGGACAGAGTAAAAAAAACCTGTGATTTTGCTGTACGTTCATCATGTTGTGGAAAAAACTTGATAAATTCCACATAAATTAGAAACTTCATAAATCTTATTTTTATTTCCACCTGATTGTTTCTAGTTCAGCTTTTTTTAAAGCAAATGACGAGTCAATGATGTGAACATGGGATGAGGTGATGTCCCTGAACGCAGCAGGAAGTTGGTGTTGGCGTGGGATAACGTGATGTCCCTGAACACAGCAGGAAGTTGGTGTGGACGTGGGATGAACTGATGTCCCTGAACGCAGCAGGAAGTTGGTGTGGACGTGGGATGAACTGATGTCCCTGAACGCAGCAGGAAGTTGGTGTGGACGTGGGATGAAGTGATGTCCCTGAACCCAGCAGGAAGTTGGTGTGGACGTGGGATGAACTGATGTCCCTGAACGCAGCAGGAAGTTGGTGTGGACGTGGGATGAAGTGATGTCCCTGAACCCAGCAGGAAGTTGGTGTGGACGTGGGATGAACTGATGTCCCTGAACGCAGCAGGAAGTTGGTGTGGACGTGGGATGAAGTGATGTCCCTGAACCCAGCAGGAAGTTGGTGTGGACGTGGGATGAACTGATGTCCCTGAACGCAGCAGGAAGTTGGTGTGGACGTGGGATGAAGTGATGTCCCTGAACCCAGCAGGAAGTTGGTGTGGACGTGGGATGAACTGATGTCCCTGAACGCAGCAGGAAGTTGGTGTGGACGTGGGATGAACTGATGTCCCTGAACGCAGCAGGAAGTTGGTGTGGACGTGGTTTTAGCTAATATAACGTCAGACCACCGACCTCTCTGTAGCAGCTAACTGGTTTTAAACACAGGGATGAGCAGGAACTGAAGAGCAGTCACATGACACCAACATTATTAGAAATAAATGATTTATGGAAATTATTTCCCTCTCTGTTTAGCTGAAAACTGGCTTCCTCACACAAGGAGCTTTGAAGGCAGAGATTATCATCATCTTATATTCCTAAATAATATATTCTTATTCATCATAAAGAGAGAGAAACAAGAAGAGGAAAGTAAACTAAACAAGAGAAACTTTGAGAAATATTAGTTTGTATGACTGTAAAATGGACATGAGCGTTTATATTTTTATCAGGTTTCTAAAAATTCTCCACCAAGACACATTCTGCTTTACAGAATTTTAAACCTTGTTTGAGGGGAAAATAACTCCACCGCCTCAGCTGCAGCTCTTGGAGCTTCTCCACCAGGATCCACCTAAACTAACAAGTTTATAAAGATGAATGTAAAACATAAATTTAGTTTACTCGTTAGAATGCAGAAGATATGTGGTTTTCTCTTGCAGCTCAGATGCGTCTGCTGCACATGAAGGGAAAAGATCTTTCTGACAATAATGATGTTTTCAGAATTTTCAACAGACTTTCGGTGGTTTGTTACGAAAGTGAAACTTATTTATTGTTTAGGAAACTTGATTAAATGAAGCACTGGGTTCTTGTGCAAGGTTCCTTAGTTTTTATTTATTTATTTATTTATTTTCTATATCCTTTGTTACCTCCAGTTCTGGTTTCAATCCCAACTTCTTTCCAAGGTCTTCTAGTGTTTTGAAGTATAACATTTATCTGCTCTCCACCTACAGGTGAAGGCTTGTCAGGTAAAGGCTGTAGAGTTTTACATGCAACTGACTAACTTCAGTTTTAATTGACTTGTATGTAACATATTACTGTTTTCTGAGGTGGATTACTTTATTCTAAAGACAGTTTAAATATATTTTCCTATTGATCTGCCTGCTTGGGTGCAGTCAGATGGTAATTTGATCGTATGCCAGTTGTACACTGAGCACAATGTTGCATTTGGCCGTGACCACTTTATAACGGTGCTCACTTTGGTCACACCACAGCACTCTGAAAGGAGCAACAGTCCAGTTTGTTGCACTGACCAAACTTCAGCAGCTGAAAAACTGATCTACAAACAAGGTCTTGCATTAGTTCTGCTTCATCCCCACCCCAACCTGCACCTTAACAAATTTAATGAAAGAAAAACAACTATTTTTAAATTACAAATTAAAAACAGATCAGCTAATATGTAGAATAAATTAATAAAGAGATAATTAAAAGATAAATTACATTAGATTAAATTAATCAAGTTTCAGTATATGGACGGAGCTGCAACCAACTTCCTGTTATATGAAGATAAAGAGGAGTAAGTGTGTTGCCTCAAATTTCTCTGCTTGCACATTCACATAGATTATAGGAGCAAACTTAGTTCTAGCTTTCACTCTAGACTAAACCTTCTGCCATATGATCTGATCCATATATGTCAGCTTTTACATGTAGTTACCACTCTAATGAAGTCTGGTTTCACTTCTGATTTTGTAATGGAGCTGGAATCTGCTGCACTACTGTGACCCGCAGTATTTTTGTGACATTGCACTTTTTTAAGGTTTTTTGGGCTCTAGTGGCCTTTATTCAACAGTAGCTTGACAGGAAAGGGGGTCAGAAAACGCAGGACCTGCAGCAAAGGGTCCCAGGACTTGAACCTGGGCCGGCGGCTCCTAGGAGCTGTAGCTTCACACCACTTCTTCCTTTTTAATATGTCTAAAAAATATGTTCTCCACAGCTGAGACGGAGTTTGTTCTTTATTGCAACCATCAAATTATGTATTGATGAAGACTTTTTCTCATTTAATTTGATGGAAATGAAAGGATAACAATAAACACTGATAATGAAGCTTTTTTTTTTTTTTTTTTTTTTTTTACGAAAAATCACTTTAAAATGTTAATAGCAAAACATGAAAATAACTGAAATAAAATGAATTAAATCATCACTAAATGCTTATATAAACAGCAGTAAGAATATCAAATAATTCAGACCACAGATGTCTAGCTTTACTGAAGCGATGACCACGCGTACGCACGTTCTGGTGTAAGTCCTTTTCATCTTCTGTACATCATCTGACACTCATAGATGTTCAAGTTTTTCCTCCACTAACATTTAAAAGGCGTCTCCAGGATGACATGATGCAGTCCGACATTGTGGTTGTTGCTTTGCTGGAAACTACTCCCCTTGATGGAGATGAGGCGTGTTGTTGGCGGTCCCCAGTGGGCTCAGTTGTCAGGGATCCTTTGACTTTAATGAGAGCACACATACATCCCCACAAAGAGCTGAACTCCAAGGCTTGAGTACAATTGGTTGGAGAGTTAATGAACCAAAGGCGTGCTGGAGCATGTTCTCCAGAGAGAATAACAACCACCGTCCACTTCTCCTTCTCATACTGTGCTGATTGACTTTGCTTTAAATTGGCTGTGATGCTTCTCCCAGCTTGTGAGGAAAGCTGTGCCGGGTCTGCTGGATGCACTCTTGCTGGGTCTGATGATGGAGAACAAAGAAAATTTCAAAGGTTTTCCTCATTGGTTTTGTCAGGTTGAGTGTGTGTGATTATGATTTGAGCTCAGAGGTTTCACAGGAAGGCAGCTTCTAGGCTCTACTAGCTTCCTCAAAGGTCCTTCACAAGCAGTAAAATTAAAAAGGAAGCAGATTTGCTTATTACTGGTAAAGATGGCAGGACAAGTTAGTGAAAACAGATCACCTCAAATTACTTCAACTTACATTCACACACTGAGCAGCAGCTATATTATAAGACTTCTGGATATATTGTTAAAACAAATATCTAACCAGCCAATCACACGGCAGCATGTAGTCATGTAGACGTGGTGAAAACCTGAAGTTCAAACTGAGCATCAGAATGAGGAAGAAAGAGGATTTAAGAGACTTTGAACGTGGCATGGTTGCTGGTCTGAGTATTTTCTGGGATTTCCACCCACAACCATCTCCAGGGTTTCCAGAGATGGTCTGAAGAAGAGAAAACATCCAGAGCAGCAGTTGTCTGGACCAGGATGCAGCAGAAGACACACCGGGTGCCTCCTGCCAGCTAAGAACAGGAAACTGAGGCTACAATTCACACACACTCACCAACACTGGACAATAGAAGATGGAGAAACGTTGCTGGTCTGATGAGTCTCCATTTCAGCTCCACATTCAGATGCTCGGCTCAGAATCTGCTGGAAACATCATGAAAACATGGATCCATCCTGCCTTGGATCAACGCTTCAGGCTGCTGCTGGTGTAATGGTGGGGGGAGATTTTCTTGGTCCACTTTGGGCCCCTTAGTACCAACGTGTCCTGGTTTAACCAGCACAGCCTACCTGAGTATTGTTGCTGACCATGTCCATCCCTTTATGACCACAGTGGAGCATCTTCTGATGCTACTTCCAGCAGGATAATGCACCATGTCACAAAGCTCAGATCATCTCCACCTGCTTTCTAGAACATGACGATGAGTTCACTGGACTCCAACGGCCTCCACAGCCACCAGATCTCAGTCCAGTAGAGCAGCTTTGGGATGTGGTGGAACGGGAGATTCTCATCATGGATGCAGCCGACAAACCTGCAGCAACTGTGTGATGCTGTCATGTTAATATGGAGAAAACCTCTGAGGAAGGTTTCCACCACCTGCTTCATCTATCACACCAGGATTAAAAAGGTCCGACCCGGTACTAGAAGGTGGTCCTGATGAAGAGGACGACCCGGTACTAGAAGGTGGACCTGATGAAGAGGACGACCCGGTAGTAGAAGGTGGACCTGATGAAGAGGACGACCTGGTACTAAAAGGTGGACCTGATGAAGAGGACGACCCGGTACTAGAAGGTGGTCCTGATGAAGAGGACGACCCGGTACTAGAAGGTGGTCCTGATGAAGAGGACGACCCGGTACTAGAAGGTGGACCTGATGAAGAGGACGACCCGGTACTAGAAGGTGGTCCTGATGAAGAGGACGACCCGGTACTAGAAGGTGGACCTGATGAAGAGGACGACCCGGTACTAGAAGGTGGACCTGATGAAGAGGACGACCCGGTACTAGAAGGTGGACCTGATGAAGAGGACGACCCGGTACTAGAAGGTGGTCTTGATGAAGAGGACGACCCGGTACTAGAAGGTGGACCTGATGAAGAGGACGACCCGGTACTAGAAGGTGGACCTGATGAAGAGGACGACCCGGTACTAGAAGGTGGACCTGATGAAGAGGACGACCCGGTACTAGAAGGTGGACCTGATGAAGAGGACGACCCGGTACTAGAAGGTGGTCTTGATGAAGAGGACGACCCGGTACTAGAAGGTGGTCTTGATGAAGAGGACGACCCGGTACTAGAAGGTGGACCTGATGAAGAGGACGACCCGGGACTAGAAGGTGGTCTTGATGAAGAGGACGACCCGGTACTAGAAGGTGGTCTTGATGAAGAGGACGACCCGGTACTAGAAGGTGGTCTTGATGAAGAGGACGACCCGGTACTAGAAGGTGGACCTGATGAAGAGGACGACCCGGTACTAGAAGGTGGTCTTGATGAAGAGGACGACCCGGTACTAGAAGGTGGTCTTGATGAAGAGGATAGCTAGTTTATACTGACCAGGTTAAGTTAGAACATGAATATTCTGAATGCCATAAAGAGATTTAGACCCATAATTTAACCTTCCCACCGAATTCCAGACAGCTACAGATGTTTTTAAGTCTAAGTCCGTTCGGCACGTTGAAGCCGTTGTTTAGGACAAAACAAGAAGTTGAAATTTAGGCTGAGCAAACGTAACAGCCTGAAACAGCCTGAAGAGGATGTCTTTTCTTTGTTTTTTACCTCTAATTTGTCAACCACGCCGGCTGTGGTGCTTAGCATCTTCATTTCATAGCAAGAAGGTTCCTGGTTGGAGCCTTGGCTGGGCTGTGGCTGGTTGCATGTGCTACCAGCATCTGCCTTCTCTCTGGGTCAGTTATTGGTCTAAGAGAAGGACTATGTGGAATATGTGGGTATGGATTGACTTTTTAACCTGTGGACATCCTTGTAAAGACGTCACGCAAATCACAGTGTTGATTAGACGTCTTTTCATCATCTTTTCACCTGAACTGTGCAGGGTGGGTTGTTTCTGAAAAATGTGATTACTGGAAACACACAACGTAAAACACAACTAAATAAATCACATGTTTAAATTAAAAGAGAAGTAAAAAAAAAACAGTTTTGTTTGGGTTTAAGCGTGTCAGACATTAACTGACATCAGGACGGAAATAATCTGGACTGAAAATGACCACAGGCCCTGAGCACTGATGAAGGTTTCATCCAGTAAACAAACAAGAATCATGTGACCTTTGAGGTTGCCAGATATTTTACAGGGACACTTCCTTTGGAAGAACGGAGCTGAACTGGTGGCTCAATGACCTCTAAGATACTTTACATTCAGAAAAGCAAGAACACGTCCCCACTTACTGCCCTTCAGGATTTATAGTAAACAAGGAGCTTTATAAAGGTGAGGTCTATTTGGGTTTTGTTAGTCTACAGATGGTTGACCTTTTTGTTACCTGCACTCTAATGTCACTGTTGTGCTGGAGGAAAAGTGAGAGATACCATAAGGTCAGGTCAAAAAACATTGGAAATGTTGGTGTAATTGACTGAAATCTGGCAACAATCAGTATGAGTGTGTTGTTCTGATGACCATGCAATCAATATATTAATGAAGAGGTCAAAACAGATTATTTCCTCCCACAATCATTCCAGATCCATGACCATTAAAGCTATTTCCTGTCTACAAATGAAGCGTTAAGTCTGAATTTAGGTGCTTGCTTTCATGGATGTTGACTTTATTTTCCTGTTAGAATACAGACACGACTGCAGAAGCTACATCTAAGAAAATGGAAATGAGCTTCAAGCCTGCGTGTCAGCTCTGAGACTTAACACACATTCAGGCTTGCAGTGTGCTGCAGGCAAAAAGCAAAGCTCTTTAATTGGGCCCTGGGAGAAAACACTAGAACAATCCGTTCCACCATTCATCATGTATTAAGCCATGATTAACATTACTGAAATGCAT
Source organism: Melanotaenia boesemani (assembly GCF_017639745.1). NCBI lineage: Eukaryota > Metazoa > Chordata > Actinopteri > Atheriniformes > Melanotaeniidae > Melanotaenia > Melanotaenia boesemani. The sequence continues at coordinate 39,712,534 of NC_055684.1, forward strand.
TGTTTCTACCACTTCATTGTGCTTTGCTGCACCATTATACAGACTGTTATAGTAGCCATAACCTAATTACAGTTTACTTTACATGACAGCTAAATGAAACCAGCCTCTTCTCCTCCTGTTGAATGTCCAGCACGAGCTGTTAAAACACAAGTTTTTATTGTCATTGTTAAACACTGAAACTGTGTGTGCTTATTAAAACATCACGAAATAGAAAAAGAAAGAAGAATGAAAGCAGGCGATCTTATGAGCATGAGAGAAAATAACGTTGCCGAGTCAGAGGGAGTAAAAATGTCCGTGTTTTAGTCATTGTGTGCTGATGGAGGGGGGGTGGAGGGTGGGGAGGGTCTGCTTCTGGAGTCGCAGCAGCATCCTGGAGCGAGAGAAGCTTGTTTTCTGTGCTGATGCTCCTCTGAGCAGCTGTTTTGTTTTGTTTTTGTCAGCTGCTGATGACATCAGCATCAGTTCTTGATCAGACCCTGGTGCTGTTAATAAAATGTTAAGTGTGTAATTTAATGTTTAGTTGATAGAGGTGGAGCTCATTGCCTCATTGTTCCGCGTCTGCAGACAATGGTCACATTTCCTGATTCGTTTCCAGCGTCTGGTGAGCCTTTCTTCAACAGACCGTTTTCATTCTGATAGAAACACTAATAGAAGATGATGGAGGTGCATTACACCCATGTCAGAAAAGGTTTGTATGTCTGTTTAATGTGCTAAAAATCCACCAATGCTGAAAATGTAAATTCAGTTGTGCTTTTGGTTTTTATGTTCACATTTGGTCATAAATCAAAGTTTTTGACAGCTTCACTCGTCTCCATTATAGCTCATCCTGAGGGCGAAATGAACTTTTATCCAAAACATTTGCTGAATAATTGTTGAGTTATTTATGTACAAAACCAAATGGGACATGAGTAAGTGCTTAAGTGAAGTAAGTGCAAGAGCCTTCGTGAAGGTGCAGAAATGAGAGTTTTGATGTAAGATTGTTGGAAGGAGAGGTGGTGCAGATTCTCAGCAGTTGAGGTTTAGATCATCCTAAGTGCTCGGAGCAAATGTGAAACTCTGTCTTTGATCTTGACTACAAATAAAGTCTTTTTAAGACTGAAACAAGTCTGTAGCTGTCCTACAGTGGATTGGCAGACAGGCGGACATTGCTCATGACATTTGGTCTCGTGAATGAATAAAAATGGGCGTGACAACAACATTACGTCAGTATTACAACAAACATGAAATTATTGTCCACTTAGTTCATAATTTATATATTGTAATCAAACTTGTGGTTTACACTGAAGCCAAACCCAGAAGTAAAAAATAATCCACTGCGTGTAACAAGCCACCATGAGAATTCAGTTTAGCTTTGATTTCTAAGCTCATCACTTTGTCCAAGTACAAGAGGGGAGCCTGGGTCTTGTAATGATTGTAAAAGCATGGAAAGCCACCTTTAACTGCCCTGAGTTTCACAGATTTTATTCTTTTTTTCTTTTTGCAAAAAGAAAAAGAAAAGAAAAACAAAACAAAACTTGAACCTGGCAACCTGGCTGGAAGACCTCCAACCCAACGCTGAACTGTAAAACGTGAACAAATGGATGAAATCTCAGCAGCAAAAACTGATCACACTAAAACCGCTCTGTTTACAGTTGACCCCAAAAGTGAAGAAACGAAAGACTTGTCCACCACTCAGTAGGGACATTTGCATAAAAACACACCTTATACTTGAAGTAGAAGCAGAAATTGTAAAATGAAAACTTGGCCTTGTTAGTTGATATTAAAGATGATGTGAACAGTGTAATCAGATGAGGACGCTGGAAAATCAAAGATTCAGATACAGAGGCTGGTATTTCTGCTTTGATGTTAAATGAATAAGCTGTTGCGTTTGCAGACTGACTGAAGGTGGGATGCAGACTTCAACATCATCCAGAAACACAGCTAATGTATTAAAGATGATGCAAACACGTCATAGCGTCGTATCTACTGGCTTCCTGCTCGTTGTTAACACAGAACATGAGCGCTCAGACTTACAGGAAGACAGATGATATCTGCACTTTTATAACTTACATCTCTGAAACTTCCTCCCTGACAACATTTCTGCAATCATAGCCTAGCAACTGTTACTAGGAAGCGCTCATTTATCCAGCCACATCACTTCACATGTTGAAGCCATGTGTCTGGAAACGAAACCATTTCAAAGAGAAACAGAGTCTAAGAAATGAGCTGAAGAAAATGTCTGCGACTAAGAAACATACCTGGTTAACTACAGCAGGGGTTCCCAATCTAGGGTCCAGGACCCACAAGGGGTCCCCTAAAGAGCACAGGGGGTCCCTAAAACTTCAAACAGTTAAAGCCATCGTGAATAATGTCCACATATTATCCCTGTTAAAAAAAGAAAAAAAGTAAGGCTCTGTGTTGTTAATTTAACTTTGGCTTTCTGGAAGGATAGGACTCATTATTTATGGTGAAAGGATAAAACCAGCTTGGTTTCAGCACGAGGTGGTCCAGGGGTCCACAGCTTTTCAGTATTTGCATGAAAGGGGTCCCCAAGAAAAATAGGCTGGAAACCGCTGAAGTACAGCAGATCCGTAAAAACAGCAGCAGCTAACTGGGTTGTAATCTTTGTCACACACATCTGAGGGGTGTCCTGGAGTGTCTCAGATCCATATGTAGAGGGAGTCTTTGTGGACTGGGCTGGAAGATCATATAAGCTTCCCATCAGACTGGTATCTGGGGATTCTAGATTCTGGGGGGTGTTTCCATGCACACTGCTGGGAAAAAAGAAATTTCATGCAAATAAAAAAAACCTTGTTTCAAGGAAATTAGCACATTTTTTTTATCCATGAAGAAAATAAACTTTATCAATCATGTTTTGCATTTAAAAAAAACATCATGTCGTGTGTGTGTGTGTGTGTGTGTGTGTGTGTGTGTGGGCATGGTTGTTTTCTCCTGACAGGCTCATGAGTTGCAGCTGCTGGTCATCTACTCATACATTCGGAGTGTATTCATACCACCTTCTTCCCTTCATTCGCGCCAGAGCGTTGATCTTTCAACATGTGGTGTCTGGTCTTTGTATTTTTTTAAGAATCGTGTCTTGCTCATGCTTCTAGGTTAATTTATGCGTTGTCCTTCCATAGAATCCGGTTTCCAGTCTCATTCAGTTCCAGACCTGTTGGACAAGCTACAACTTCTGTTCCAGATCCCCACCGGCATATCGCTGCCTCGGATTCTACTCGGAACACCCGAGTCGACTCTCTGCCTGTTTGTCAGCCCACAAAGACTCTTGATCATCTTAATAAATCTTTTTTGTTCTCAGCTCCAGAACTCAGTCTGCTCGTTGGGTCCAATATCTTGCCCTTGTGACACATCATACTTTTAGGAAACGCTTGAATGAATGAAGGTAGTATAGGCTGCAGGTTTTTCTGTGCTGATCACTGCATTGTTTCTGGTTTTAATCTGATCGATTTTATAGCTTGAATGTTACCTTACAAGGTACAATGCTTTTACAAACATTATTTCTGGCTTTTTATCTGTTTTATTTCAGCTTTTTTCTTTCAGTTTTTTTTTAAATTTCTTTTATTTCTTTTAAAGCTTGTTTTTATGCACTTGTCATGCTTCCTGCACCCCGCTGTGATGCTTTTAATGTTTGATGGAAAGCACTTTGAATTGTTTTGTAATGAAAGGTGACGTACAAATAAACCTGCCTTATCTATGATCTTTTTTAAATTGCTAAGATTCTGAGTGATGTGACTTACTGTGTACACTGTAAACAATTCTTTGCAACGATGACGCTGAGCCAGCAAGAGATGAAAATATTACCTGAATCAATCATTTTCTGGTTGTTGCACATTATTTTTTTTGGTTTCCAGCAGCAGATTTACATGGATATGCTCAAGCGTGAAAGAAGGAAGAGAGGATGAGAGCGGCTCTCTGCCTTCCTGCTGCACCTGCAGCACAGAAATGCAACTTTTCTCGCTCAACACCTTTGAAAGCAGACATGATGTTTTCCTGGTTTCCCACCTGCAGGGTGTTGACCTTGTCAGTCAGATTTCAGGCACTAGAGACTTCTCTCACTTGGCAGCTAGAGCTCGCAGGTGGATGGAGGGAGGGGTTGTCATGGAAACAAGGCACTGGGATGGGATACGGTGGAGGCTCCAGCACACGCTTTGAAAAGCTTTCATTGATAGCTGTCCCATTGAGCTGATTTCCGGTGTGTTACTGGGCGACCCGCTGAGAGTGTATAAAGACTCGTCCTTTCCTGCAGATGAAAGGACGGCGGCGGACGTCTCGCTCAGGCCGTTTCCACTCTGATGCCAGACCACTGCTGCTCTGTCCTCACAGCCATAGTTCCTGCAGCCTCTCCTGAGGTTTACACTTAAACTAAAGTAGTATAAAACCTTTCTACAGTTCAAGTGTTTAACCCATTTCACAATAAGATGATACGATGGAAAGTACGATAATATCACATTGAAGGGACTCAGTCAGAGACACGCAGCTTAATGTTATTGTTGCTTTCTGTGTGCACCTGCGAAACTGAACTCTCCAAGGATTAAAACCTATTTTGTTGAAGCTGACAGTGATTTTTTTGTGTGCACAAATATGAACAGATTCACGTTTTGATGTAAGCAACTGATTTAAAAAATAAATAAATAAATAAATAAGTAAATAAATAAGACTCTTTCCAAAGAAAAAAGTTATTTAAATTCTACAGCGGTCAGCTTTCATCATTGACTGCATTATGTTCTTTTTGGGTTATTTTTATCTGCATGACATCTTTGGGTTGTATTACTTGGTAACTGATGTCATATGTTATCTGCTGCAGCGGGTTAACATAGAGCTAAAGCCTACAGGGACACCTCTTAAATCTAAGAGACGGTGAAATTAAGTCAAAAAAGAACAGAAAACATTTGATGTTCAAATCTGTTTTCAGTTTTTGGACTTTGTTGGTTTTTGCTGAGATGTTGGGACACTAAAGCTCACTGAGAAACTTAGATGTGAAAACAGGGCTGTCTGGCAGAGATTTTCACAGCACAAACATTTGATATGATTTCATTAAATGCCAAAGGCTGAATAAAAAAAATCCCATCTTAAATAAGATGTATTACTATGTGTGTCATGAGGAATGGGCCGATTTCGGGCCAATACTGGTACTGATGTTGAAGATAAGAATTTGATTGAGGGGCATTATTGATTGCTTTCTGTTGTTTATTTTTCCTTCATTGGGAAAAGTATAAAATCTGCTTTATGAAAAAATAAATACTACTAACTTAATTGTTTTGAAGTATTCAAAATGTTTCACATTTGTTCAAAAACAAATTCAGACGGGAAAGCCTGTTAAATCATTCTCATATCATCTTTTCTTTCCAGCTTCGGGGCAAAATCAAACAGAATTCGATAAATAACAGCTAATAGCAATCAACAAAAATTGGCTGACATTGATGTTATGTTCTGTGAAATCATCTCAGAAGGAGAGAGGAAAGTTAAACATGTAGTTCTGAAATGTGGAGAAGTGGAAGAATAGAGACGCATATAGTAAAGCATTAAGTTCAATACTTCACCAAGTATTTGGGGTGATTTGATAAGAAATTTATAATTTTCCTACATAGTTTATAGACTACGTCAAGTACAATGTACCTTTTTTTATTTATATATATATTAGATATTAGGCAACACGTATATGTTAAATCAGTTTTATTTCACATTTTATTTTTATTGCTTTATTTATTTATTTGAAGGTACCAAAGTGCTGAACACAGAAATAAACTTAGGAATGAACTAGAATTAAAGCCAAATTTACCCTAAAATGAGTGTTTGCATTGGGCAACATGACTCAGTCCTTATAGCAGCCATGCTGACATGAGCTGTATCCAACCACAGTAATTAAACACCCTGATTAAAGCTCTAAGTGAATCAGATCTAAAGTTTTTAATAGAAACACCTGTAATAAGCCATTTATTAATTAATGCTACCATGTCTCATTCTACAGCTGAAAGAGCTCTGACAGGACGTCAGTGTGGCATGCAGGGGCTGAGAGACGTTGTCCCTGATACTCATGAGCTTCCTCAGCATCCTCCTCTTGGACACCTCCGCCACAGACTCCTGGGACAGATCCAGCTCTCCTGATGAGCTTGTTGAGTCTGTTGTTTGTGGCTGCCTTCAGCCTGCTTCCCCGGCACACCACAGCGTAGAAGATGAAGCTGGATGCCACCGAGTGATAAAGCATCTGCAGCAGGGTCCTGCAGACGCTGAAAGATCTGAGCCTCCTTAGGAAGAACAAGCAACTCTGACCCTTCTTGTAGACCTCATCAGTGTTTATTGTCCAGTGTATTGTCCAGGTGGACACCCAGGTCCTTTTACCTGTCCACAGTGTCCACTTCTGTACCCCTGATGGTAACAGAGTTCAGACGGGTCCTCTGTTTTCTGAAATCCACAACCAAATCCTTTGTCTTTGTGACATTGAGCTGCAGGTGGTTCAGTCCACACCAGTCCACAAACCTGTCCACTACCCCCCTGTCCTCCTCCTCCTGGCCCTGATGCAGCCCGCGATGGCAGAGTCTTTGGACAACTTCTGCAGGTGGCAGGACTGTGAGGAGAACCTGAAGTCTGAGGTGTAAAGGTTAAACAGGAATGGGGACAGGGCCGTCCTTTGTGGCACCACGTGCTGCTCACAGCAACCACCTGCATGTCCAGTAGCTTCCTGTTGAGCAGGGCAGGTCATATGGTGTTAAAAGCACTGGAGAAGTGGAAGAACATGACTCTCAGAGCTGCCTGTCTCCTCCAGGTGGGTGCAGCAGGAAGATGATGGCATCATCCACTCCTGTCTGGGGCTGATAGGCAAACTGCAGGGAGTCCTTCGATGGTCCGACGACTGTGCGAAGGTGCCTAAGCACGAGGCTCAGGTTGAAGATGTGTTTGAAGATCCCACACAGCTGAGAGGCCATCCTTTCAGCACTCTGGAGCTGAGGTCATCAGGGCCGCAACTTTCCTGGGACGAAGGCGACAGAACTCCCTCCTCACTTCTTCAGCAGTGAAGGTGACGAGAGGGGGAGGAGAGTGTACCAGTGGGGGGCAGGAGGGCTGAGGTGGCGATGAGACATAGTGCAGGGGAGCAGAGGAGGTGCGTGGGGAAGGGGATGGGGGAATAGTCTTAAGGGTGAGAGGTGTGGGCACATGGGGAGGGAAGTCCTGAGCAGAGCTGAGGGGAGGGTGGGCAGAAGTTTCATAGTCAAACCTGTTAAAAGCAGATTTAGCTTGTTGGCCTCATGCAGGTCTCCTTCCATCATCTGGCTCGTCCTCTCTCTATGAAGTAGTCCACTCCACACCTCCCTCATGTCATTCTGCTGGAGTCTGCTCTCCAGCTTCTCCTGCAGCTCAGTCTGCACCTTGCTCAGCTCCTTGATGTCCCTCCCTCTGAATGCCGCCTTCTTCCTGTTCAGCACTCCCTCCATATCCCTGCTCACCCAGGGGTTTTTGTTGGGAAACAGTGCAGTCTTAGAGTTGAAGATATTTTCTGTGTAGAAGTTCACATAGCCCATAATTCAGTCTGTAAATTTTCCAATGTCACCTCAAAGCAGCCCTGCAAAGTCTGTTCTGCCTCCTGGGACCTCCTTCGGTCAGTTCTGGTGATACAGGGACCTCGGGAACGTAGCATGGCTTTAAGTGGACCAGGTCGTGATCTGCTGTGACCAGGGAGACCTGCAGCGTCTTTGGCATCGGCACACAGCAGGTCCAGTATTATTGTCTCTTGTCTTGCAGGCAACAAACTGGGTGAAGGTGGGCAGGGCTGATGACAGGTTGGCATGATTAAAATCCCCAGAGATAGCTAAGAATGCCCTGGGGTGTGGAGTCTGTAATCTTGTAGTCGCAGAGCTGATGACATCATTCGCCCGTGACGCATCGGCCGCCGGTTGGATGTAAACAGTGATGGCGTGGGAAAACTCTGGGCGGATAGAATGGCCGTAAACTCACTGCTAACAGTTCGATGTCCGGGCTGCACGCACACTCCTTCACCGTGATCTCCAGGGTTGCACCACTTGTTAACAAACACAGCGACCCCTCTGGCCTTCTTCTGGCCGCTGTTGGCACAGCTCCTGTCCCCGGCTTGAAACAAGTACCCCAATCACAGCAAAAAACTAAAAGTGTGAGTGGAGCAACTTCTCGGGCTTCGTCAAAAGTCCTTATCTAACTTGTTACTATCATAGAAAGAATTAGGTTGGATAAAAATTGTGATGAGGAGGAGCAGCTCTGGCAGGCTGCTGTCCAGACAGCGCTGGAAGAATAATCTTTTTTCTCACGAAGCCGGAGAGAACCCACCATACACGGCGAGAACATGCAAACTCCACAGAGAAAGGCCACTGCCCCCAGGTTCAAACATCCCCCCAGCTGAGGCTCGAACCACATTGTTGTGAGGTGCTGACCACCACACCACCGTGCAGCCAAGAATTATCTTGATTATATTAATTTAACTTTATTGAAATTTAGTTTCTTATTTGTGTGCTTTTGGCATTGTGTGTAACCAGAGACAAACTCTGCAAGCAGCTACCGCTAGAAGTCCAAGAAACATTGCAATGGTTGCATTTTTTCTAATGTAACACTGTTTTTTATGCATTGGTCCTGCCAAATACATTTACAATGAATAAATAAATGAGGAAATTCAGTGTGCTACAATTTCTCTATATCTTCCTACCTAATTTCCAAAACATATATCCCCATATTCAATCTGCCAAAAAAATATGGGATGACATTGTCATATAATTATATAGTAATATTTAGTAATAATAGTATATAATAGTAAATTTTATATATTGTGTATTGAGCAGAGATACATGGAACCAGAACGAGTTTTCTGTGAACAAGTAATTACCTGTTTCTGTTTGATTACGTTTTAAAAATCCCTTAATGCTTGATGTACAATAGGAGATCCATTTAGTTTCTGAGACCTATTGCATCACTTAATGCTAAAAACTCCAAACCCTGTTGCATTAAACCTGATAGTGGTATTCTGCCCCCTGGTGGATACCTTTTGCACTACAACAGTTAGACATGCAATGCACATGATGATAAACCGCAAAATTAATTCTGATTATTTTTGCTATTTTTCCTATTTTGTTAAAGGGTCACATAAAGATTTCAGATAAAAAAAAAATCAAATTTTCCACCCATCATGTCTTGGGTCAGGCATTAAGGGGTTAATAGAAATAATGATCTAGAAGCTACTTCATCACCTGCTTTAAAATTTATGAAAAGCCCATTTATATTGATAATTTTTGCAAAGCTCTGAGAGCTGATGCCACCCAGAGACAACAAGGAAACAGCTCTTCTTTTACACATCCTGCTGTTGCTGATGGCTGATGAACAGTCTGCTGTTTCCTTCCACTGAAGAATATTTGTCTCCATTTTAGTAATAATTGAGGAGAAGCATGCAGAAAACAAGCATGTTGCCAGGGGAGACTAAACGGGGATCATCTGATTGCACCTCAAGAGCCCAGAGCTGTCAGTCAACATCAGAAACAGAGTTTCCCCGACTCCCCCTGGAGATCCCCTTTTCTAGGCAGTAAGCCACTGTGATCCAGACTTGCCTCATGTTGGAGTTAAGGACCTCCCAGAGACAATTCTGGGTTTGCAATTAACTAAACACATGACTACTTTTTGCTGAGAGAACAGATGGTTGTTTCATGTCATTTCTGAGACCAGGATGTAAGGAAAACTATAAATAATTCTCCAGAAAATGGAAATCCAACACGCTCAATAATCTGCAGTCTGGGACATGCTGTCTATTCCAAAGCATAGAATACATAATGCTGAGATGACAGCTGATCATAGCAAAATTGTGTAGTGTCTAATAATCCTGCAGTATGTTCCTGTGACTGACATTATCCATAATCACCATCTTGGATTTTTTATCTTTACTTCCTTTGTTGATTCTGTTCATCTGATACGAGGATGCAGCTGAATGCTTGGTGCAATAAAAGAGACTGAAGGATAACTGAAGGCACCATAACCACTAGCTCAGATTTGAGGAACGCATCTTTGTTTTTGAAGTTACTATGCTTTACAGTACTATGCTGTTATTTTAAGGATTCTACAGAGATTGATCCGTAACTGTTTTGTGATCATCGCTGAGACAAACCTGCTGCAGAGTAAATCTTTCATTCTCTGTTATCTCTTAAGGTTGTAGCTGAACTCTTGGACGGCCATGAGCATAACTCAGAGTTCTAAAAACATGAAAACAGCATTTACTCGCTGTACAAAAAACAAAGAAAAAAAAGAAAAATTACACACGCTGTCGAAATTGTGGTTTTAGAAAATATGAGGAAAAAAGATTTTATTTTAGTTGCTCCTCATTAAACATGTTTGTGTGTGTAAACAACAACAAAAGCAGTGATTGCTGACATTCTAGCAAAAGAAAACTAAATCTTTAGGTAACTGAAAAAAGCCTTACAACTATTCACCTAGTTTATAACATTCATATTTCTATTGCTGGTTTACAGAACCCTGCAAGCGGAAAGTCTAAATCAAACAAACGTTTTAATGTACAAAAAGTTCTGAAAGTCAAATAAAAGCTGATACAACATTACAGAAGAGTTTCTATGATTATTCAATAGACGATATATCAAGTCTAAACATACTTTCTCAGCTTATATTTGAGTTGATAGACAAATTAGTATATATTTATATATATTTCAGTGCACAACAGTCAAAAGTGAAACTGTTTAACGATAGAAAGAACGATTGCAGTCTTTAACAGCTCTGTCAGAGAAACGTTTGGATTTCAGCTTTTCCTTTGAATCCGTGACAATACTCATGCTGTGTTCGTCAAAACAAGGACAAAAGTAAAGCACAGTGACTACTGAGTCCAGGAAGCTCAGCACTGCTTCCATGTTGTGTGTGAAAACAGGTGAGAGGTAAAAAGGCAGTATGCTAAACTAGAGACCAGAAAATTAGCTTCATAGTTCGCCTCAGTCTGAGCGGACTGAAGGAAGCCAAAAGGAAAAGAAAAAAATAAAAATAAAAAGAGAAAACTTTGTTCACTTTTCCACAAAGAAGCATGTCTGCTTTTGTGCTCCTGACTTTGCATCTTGCACAGGAAAGCTGCTCTCACCACATGTAATAGCTGCGTGTGGTGTCCACCTGGCTGGGTTTGGTCTCTGAGGTGCCTTCCTTCTCCTTCTCACTATCTGCCTCCCACAGGTTAATAAGAGGAGGGTACAGCTCATTTAGTGGTATTGATGAGGTCTTCTGCATATACTTTTTTAGGGAGTGGTGATAATTTTTCCTCTTCCACCGCTTGGCCATGTACACGCCTAGAGAGGCCAAGCTGATGACTGCAAACATGCTTCCCATGACTGCTGCCAGAGCAGTGTTGGTCCCCTGATCAGATATCTCCACAGCAAAGGTCGCTTGCTTCGTTGTCACATTCACGCATGACTTTTGCATTTGTTGGTGGATGTTGGAGACTGTGAGGCACACCTCGTATTCGGTTGCTGGTTGTAAATGCGTCAGATTGTACTCGTGGACATCCACAGGTACCCTGGCAGTGTAAGTAATATGCGGGTTGTCTATTTTCATGGTTGCGGATGACCACTTGAGGTTGGAAGTCATTACATTTGAGTTTATTTTCCAGGAGACAAGAATGGAGTCGGCTTCTGTCTGCTTGACGTAGATCTTCATGAGCTGCGTGTTGTCTAACAGAGTACCGTTCACCTGTATGGCTGCCACTCTTGTGTCAACTCCCTCTGAGTTCTGAGCCACACAGGTGTATCTGCCAGAGTCCTCAACTTGGATATGAGAAATTTTCAATGTCCCTTCACTGTTGAGGCTGTACTTGTCAGACAGGGTGTCAATCATTATCTTGTTTCCCATCGGTGTCACCCAATAGATTTCAGGCTCAGGCTGGGACATAGCTCTGCAGTCCAAGTCCACGGTCATACCAATTTCCAAACTGAGATGGCTGGGGAAGGTATCGTGAGAAATCATGGGCAGGCACTGGTTTACTAACTTATTCTGCAACACCTCACGCACATGCATACCTCTGACCTCAGCTGGCATGGCACAAAACATGGACAGAGGTTCCATGAATCGTACTGCAGTTCTGTTGGAGCTCATCCACTGTATGACACAGTCACAGCGCAGGGGGTTGCTGTGGATGCTGATCTCACGCAAGTTGGGGAGGGAATCTACTGTGGACTGATAGAGGGCAGTCAAGGCATTGTTGTTCAGCATTAGACTCTCCAAAGCTGGGACATCACGGAAGGCCTGACAATTTATATAAGAGAACTTGGGGTTGTTGGTCGCCTCCAGCTTAGTGAGCTCAGGGAGGTTGTCCAAAGCATACCGGTCAATGGAAACCAGTTCTCCCATGTTGTTTATACCCAGCTCCTTCAGCCTCAGCATATTCCTAAAATCTCCTTCCTGAATCTTGTGCACTGGGTTTTTATTTAAATCTAGAAACTTGAGGTTGGGTAATTTCTGGAGGGCTCTCTGAGGTACTTCAACCAGCTTATTATCATAGAAAGAGAGGCTCTCAAGATTGTCAAGTCCCACAAAGGCATTACCAGGGACATCTGTCAAGTCCATCCCAGCTAAAACCAGGCTTCTTAGATTGCCCAGTGGCTTGAAATTAAAGTCCATAATTCCAACAACAGGGTTCTCTCCAATCATGAGTATCTCTAAGTTGGGCGTAGATTCAAACCACTGGCTGCTGATGGTTTTGATCCTGTTGGAGTTGAGGTGAAGCCTGAGCAGGTTACGAAGCCCAGAAAAGGCATTAGGAGAGATGGTGTTTATCTGATTGTGGTTGATGTAGAGTTCCTGCAGGTTGCTGAGGTCCTGCAGACAATAATCTGGCATTTCTGTGATCTGGTTCTCCTCTAGATGAAGGGTGGTGAGCTGGGACATGTTGGTGAGACCAACATCTCGAATGTTACTGAAGTTATTCTGGGACAGGTCCAGCTCGGTCAGGTTGAAGAGCTGCTCCAGCTCCTCACTGGTCCTGGCGATGTAGTTGCTCTGCAAGAGAAGGACCTGAGTCTCACTGGACAAGTTCCCCGGGATCCGTGTTAAGCGTAGGTCATTGCAGTCCACAGTGATGGCTTCTCTGTAGGTAGACTGGGGTGTAAACCAGGGTCGGATCTCACATACACACAGCTGGGGACACTCATTGCTCTGGACACAAGATAGTCCTATTGATACCAGGATCAGGCCAGCAAACACTTGGCCCAGAGAAAAGCAGTCTAACTTCCATCTAGCCATGCTTGGAAGGGACAGGAAGACCATCAAATGGCTTGGGACCAGGCTATGTTACAAACATCAACCAGACTTTCCACTGATTACAGGAAATTCAGGATTTAAATCCAAACGATGATGGAGTTGCAGGATTATCTGCACAAAAAAGAGAGAAAAGACAAGAGATATATGTCAGTCTATGAAGAACAATATGCAGAGACATCAGTTAAAAAACTTTTGGGGTGCACTGATTTTCATTTTTTCCCACCATCAAGGTTTCTTTCCCTGTATGAGAGCTACTAGGGGTGCAACACTGATGTCCTTCCTGATGTATAGTGGCATCGATTCAGCATTACGACATTGATCAGATGTAGATACATTAATCATTTGTTAGTTATTTTGCAGCTATGAACAAGTCAGACCGTATCCCTTCATTATTATAAGTTTATTAAAAGTTTTGTTTGAATCTCTGAATGAGAAAATGGTTAAATGCAATATCCTGATGTAATGCTCAATATTAGAAATACGTTGTTCTCTCAGCATCTTTTGTATTATGTGGACATTTTAAAGCTCAAAATATGTAATTAGATTATAAGAAAAGATTGTTTACATTTAAATTTCTGAGTGAGCTCAGGAATAACAATGTTAAATGGCCATTTATGTAAAACTGTATGATATAATCGTGTGATGATCAAACTTGTGATTTACACCCTTGATAACCATTAAAGATTCTAACATAATACACACACAAACATAGCAGACTTTTGTGCAGACTCCTATTCATCAGCAAGGATGTGTCCCGCTGATTTTGCAGTCTAATAAAGACCCAGAAAATACCCGTATCTAACAGTTTTTTACTGTTAGCATGTTAGCAGCACTGTGCACATCCTGACAGAAAATCTAACACGTACATTTAGTCTATCTTGGTTTTGTGTTTAACAACAATTCCTGAAAATGCAGCAATTAAACCAAAGCAGCTTGACAAGGAGCAACTGCTTCTCCACCATCTTTGTGTTGCTGAGAGTTATGTGCATCATCAACAGTTCTGAGAAAATGCAAGTTCAGCTCGTTACAATGCATGCACAAAACACTGCTCTGAACTAGCTGGAAACAGATCAGATTCCATCGAGGCCTTTCATCTGTTTCAATAGGCCCACAAGGGCTCCATCATTAGCTTCTCCCAACATCATTAAACACTGGGAGATATTAGTGTGCACCATGCCTCAAAGAAACCACTAAAAAGTTATACATCTTAATTTTTAATGCGACATCCTCAGCATTCTGAATTTGGAGCAAACACGAAGATAAAGTTTTCAGCAGGATTTTTTCCCAGATGAAGAGGTTTAGATGGAAGAATGTCAAAAATTTTGTGCTGTGTTCTTTAACTCTAAGACGGCTTATGACTACAAATGGGATTTACAAGGATGAAAAACCTGGATGCAGCCCTCAGTTACTTAATGGTTCAGAGAGTGGGGGCTTGAGTGAGGTGTGATGGGCATCTGCTCACCCATATGGCATTGACACTGAGTCAGAAGAAGTATTCATTCTTGATTCTTTTAACCATGAAAGAGAGCCACATTTTAAACTGCTTAAAGTGTATTAATGGGAAACACAGCCCTCTATTTTTTTAATCACTAAAGTAGCTTATTTATCTACCAGATGGATAACAAGTTAAATATTTGGCTCAACGGCAGGTCGATGCCGCCTGCTGCTGGAGGATGTTGCTCCAGGTGTGGGAAAGCAGGAACGCCCCCTTCATCCCGGTTCATGGCTGTGTGGGTTTGCTTTCTGTTCTCCGCTGCTTCCATGATCCATCGCTGGTGTCGATGGTGCTTTGTGACTTTGGCCTTTTTCCAGTGATGTGATTTTCCCGTTTGCCGTGGTCTGTTATTGCTGATTTCATGTTGTCCTGTAGTGCTCGTTCTTTTCCTGGTTGACAGGTTGACGCTGCATCAATGAACATCAGCTGATTTGTACACGTCACACAACATCCAGCAACACCTCTGATGAAGATGGAAGACTGCTGAGTCATGTCAGGTAGGCTGATAACAAAAACTGTCTGACAACATAAGAAATAAATCAGCTGTAGAAAATCCTCCTCATCACTAACAGCAGCAGCATCATTATGACATCTGTGCCATGATCATGTGACAGAAGGAATCCACTGGCTGGGCTTCACATGCAAAATTATTGCCTAAAACTCCTAAAAGTGAAAACAAATGGCATGTTTTGGTAGAGTATTGATCCGCCTGTTGTAAAACCTCAAGGAAGAAAACCACAACAACCAGATCAGTGGATATCCTTAAGTGGAAAGTGGAGAAAGTTTTTCTTTAGGAATTTATGTCATCTCTGGGAATATCTGGAACAAGATTCTTTATTTGTCATTATACAAGTGCAGGACACAGGTACAACGAAATGACTTCCAGTACAACCGGTCCAAGACTAGACAGCAACAACATGTAAGCACAAACAGGATCAGGCAGACGGAGGCAGCAGCCACAGTGCGGCGCGCCTGTATTAGCATTAGATGTAGATGGAAAAGATAACATGAGGGGAATAAGATGAGGCTAGAAAAAAAAAGGCATCTCAATGCTGAGCCTAAGGGCCCAGTGTAGAGATACAAGAAAACCACACCTCAGTACATAAAAGCACAAATTCAGACATTCACAACATAAGAAACACATGGCGGGGGGGAGAGGGTCTCCCATCACAGCCAAGTGTGGACGTAGCTGAACATGAGCGCATCCAGTCGACCCGCCGCCCGGGGGGTGGGGGGGATGACCAACCAAGGCAGTGAATCATCAGGGAGGTGTGTCTGTAGTGGTGTATGTGAGTGTGATGCATGTGTGTGTGCAGTAAGTGAGCCTGTGAACTTTCTCAGAAATCCGGCAGCTTGCCAGTGGCTGCCGACAGTTCGAATTTTGTGATACACCAGGAAACCGCCCGCTCCAAACAGCAGAAACCCAGTTATCATGAATCCGAATGTGTAGATGTCTTCAGTGTCCTCGACAGACAAAATCGACAGGCACATGACTTTCCACACTCCCCAGGAATCCATCACATATCCAGCCGAAAACGTTCTGCCAGGACAAGCAGGCTCCCCTACGCCTGTTTTCCGGTTCGAATAAATTTGGTCGATTGCATTTAGGGACCAGCTGATCAAATCTGTGGTTTTAGATTCTGGATTCAGAACAGAAGACAAGTAGCAGGGCAGAGCGGGGAGGAGGGGGAGAGAAGAAAAGCGTCTGCCTTCGTCGAGGGCCTGAACTCTACTGTTAGCACCTGGTGAGTCAAACCAGTTTAAATGTCGCCAGGACACATGTAATCCTCTCTAATATGCCTCAAGTGCTCCTTGAAACAAATACAGAACAACTCAAGTGAGAGAATTTCTAACCAGCTTCCCTTCATCACAACCTTTAAATGTAAATGAAACTCATGCAGGTCAACCAGAAGCAATGAGCATTTTTTACATTTTTATTTCTTTCTCATCTCATTTGCTTAACTTTATAGAATAACTGTTTTCAAATATAGTGAACAGACATTTAGTATCTTTGTGACAACATTGCTGAAGATTAGGAAAATTATGGTGCCAGCAACACTTCAGATATCATTTACTCAATTAGCTCTATTTAGGAGGCGCCTCAGTCAGTGTGGAGCCATGCAACAGAAGCACATTGTTAATGGTCAAGGCCAACTTAAGAAGATGCCACTTAAGAGGCTTTTCCAGCCAGAGAGCTAAGCAACCCATGTGGATGTACGTAAACTGCCTGGCAACAGCAGCAGCGCCGCTCTGCTCCTCCTATACCAGGGATTCCCTACGAGACGGGGAGGGGCATGTGGAGGGGGAAGGGGGGTCCAGGGATAACACAGGATCTTGTTTTTAAGCTAAAGCACTGTTTATTGTGACTATTGCTGTGCCAGTTAGGATTAGCAGATGGAGATCTGAAGGGGAGATTAGCTGGGGGTAGTCTACTGAACTCACCGAGGGGCAAAACAGGTCACTTAGCACTTTAATTAAAAGCAACACATCAGTGGAATCTAAGACTGCAGCCATCAAGACTAGTGTTAACGCACTGGTTATCTCATTATGGAAAACAGCAACTTAAAAAGTTTACTGGAATTTTCTCAATCAAAAAATATCCTGTTACATTTCAATAAATGAAATTTTATTTCTGTCCTGTAACCAGAAGAAAACAAACTACAGACTGATGTGGCTTTTCAGCATTTTCTACTCCTGCTCTGTCCAAGCAGCATCAGTTTAAGCCATCAAACACCATTCCTGCAGAAACAAGAACAAAAGTAAATGTATGTGAAATGAATCACTTAAAATGACTAATGAATGTTGTGGTTTGTTCCTCAAAAAATATATATGCTGATGCCACATCAACATACATATAAATGTTGATGCCTGTATGCTCATAAAGGCTTTATAATTTACCACACGTTATACGTATAAGGCAGATCTAGAACTAAATATCCATCTGCTCTTATGTTCCTCTGTTTACCACAAACGGGGTTAATCCAGCTGTTAATCTTAGATTCTTCTCATTCGGTTCCCATGCTGTCAGCTTTGTCTGTGCTCCCTTTTATGCAATGTAAGATTAAAAAGTTTCTGATCCCATTTAATACTGGATTTACAAAACATGACGCAGTTGTTCAAGTAAAAACTGGGTTAGCTGTTTTATTTATTTATTTAATGTTTTTTTTAATGCAAGATCTAGAGGCTCAGCATCAGCATCCTGCATGATGACCGTCTCACCTTAACCGTCCTCTCAACCTGTGATTAGGATACTTAAAATAAATCCACTGCTTTATATTCAACTCTTTCATTTAAGTTGCCTCCTTGGAGTTTTTGGTAAGTGTGTAATTTTTATTAGCCAAATACTGAGACAGGGGGCTTAACATAGGACTTAACTTAAAGAAACATACCAATAATTATTTTTTTCTCTCCTGCAACACAGTCTTTGAGCTAAAACTACTCATTTTCAGACAAAAGCTCTCAGTGTTTATCTGCATATTTAGGCCTATTTAGGCCTCAGTCTTTTTTGTTTTGTTTTATTTGTCAAGGTCCATGCACAAAAAACATTAATCTCAGAAGAGAAAAGATGCTTTGAACCAGATTTAGCTATTGGTTCATTTTCATCTGCAGTCCCAGGGTAGGTAAACAAAAAATACAGTCAATTTAAAATAATAGAAGTGCTTCAGTCTTCTGCTGATGCTACTGACAGCAGATTACTGAGCCAGATCATCACCGGAGGCTTGGTCTAATAAATGTACAGTTGCACAAGCTGATGGGATGATGATTGTTCTGAGATTGCTTACTGATCAACTTACACTAAGTAAACTAACACTAAAAGGAGCTTCCTCCTCCTCTTTTCACGTGTCAGATTTTGGCCCTTTAGTGATTCATTTCCTCTGCTCGTCTCTTCTCATGATGG
The DNA here is from genome assembly GCF_017639745.1 of Melanotaenia boesemani. NCBI lineage: Eukaryota > Metazoa > Chordata > Actinopteri > Atheriniformes > Melanotaeniidae > Melanotaenia > Melanotaenia boesemani. The sequence continues at coordinate 39,731,178 of NC_055684.1, forward strand.
GTCAGAACTTTTTTTTGAGGCCAAAAGAAATGAACCGGCTGAGCATTTTAATCATCACAAGAAGTCCCAAACAGACAACCGTGCTAACAGCTGCAGCCTATCACAGCATCTGTATGGAGGATTATTTATAGTGTTCTGTTCAGGACATTATTAAGATTAAATTGAGATGTTTATTAACCTGTGAGAACGGCACATGTGTACAGCATCACATTATCTACCATATGTGCAGCTCTTTGTGGTACTTCTTCTTTGCCTTTATCTGGGGTGTTAAGGAGTAATTAGCGTGGATCCCAGTTCACACTCAAAGTCCTTTTACATGAAGTAGCCAAAGGTGATGGAAGACGATGAACATTTTGGACACGTCATCATTTCATGCAATGAGTGTGAGCTCTGGTCAGCCCTTTACCTATGGAAGCGTATTAAAGGTGCATCAGTTAACTGACAACTGGATGCGAGACATTTACAGATGTAAATACACCTAATAAAATCACTTGTAGGGAGACTCTGCTCATATTTGTTAGATGATGACAGTGAATGTTCTAACCCAGGCCACCTCAAGAAATATTTATGAAGAATATGAAAGTGAGTCTTCTAAATCAGTGGTTCCCAGCCTGTTTTCCTCGGGGACCCCGTGCCCGACCCTGTGCTGAAACCATGCTGGTTCTGGCTGAGTCCTATCTATAAAGCCAATGTTAAATTAATTAAATTAACATATACTCTTACTTTTTTTCTTATAACAGGGACAATGTGTGGACATGAATCACAATGGCTCCTAATGTTCAAAGCCTCAGGGACCCTCTGTGCTCCTTGGGGTATCCCTTTGGGGGGTCCCAGCCCCAGATTGGGAACCACTGTTCTAAATAATCGTGGCTCGTGTTTGTGATGAAGAACCCACATCATGTCTCTCTGAGCCTTTCTGTGTTTTCACACAGTCACCCCTTTTACAGCAACAGGACAAACATGTTACAACTGAAGGAGCTTTCACGTGGTTTCCATGTGATGAAATAATAACAGACGACTGAGTTCAGGTCCTTCCTTGCTGGAGATGACTGGGCTATTCAGTCACATGGATTATTGATTTTACAGCAGCCTCTGTACTGCGCTGCTTAAAATACTTTCACCTTCAGCCAGCAAGTGCAAGCTTTCAGGAAACACTTCGAGCTTCCCTTTAAGTGAAATGATTCCAGTGGTTCTTGGTGGGACTGTTATTGAGATATGTTGGCAAGGGGAACAAAAAGTATCATAAATACACACACAGTGACTTAATATCACTTCCTCTCAGTAAAACTGTCAGAAAACTGATCAGAATTCAGAATGAATCAGAAATGATGGTACTTATTAAAGGTTTGGGTATACATGGTTAAGTGAGAGCAAACACTGGGCGGGCACTGTGTATTCTGTAGCGTGTTAACCATAGGTATGATGATGCTTGCTGGATAATAACTACATAATAGCAAACTTTTACTTATGTCGTGCAGAACATCTTGTGACATTTGCATGAACATAAAGCCTAAACGCCTTACAGACAGTCTAGCTGGTGTCTTTGGACCTAATCGGTTGCTGTAATTACCTGTTAACATGCAGAATGATTATTTTCTGTGTTATATTTGGAAATAAATTCGGTATCTGTCTTTTTCTTGTCCGTTGTCTTCTTGCTTATTCCATCCAGCCAATCATCAAAATGTCTCACTACATTAGTTTCAGATCTGTTGAACTCATACTGCAGTAAATTGATGCATTAAATTAAACTGATGCTTGGCAAATGTTTGTTTTACTCCATATAAGGTTCCAGGCTTATATATATCATTTTGATTGTGTTGCATTGACATTGGTTGTTGGGCATGTATTTGTTGTAGAAAAGCAACTATTGCAGGCATATACATGTTTATATAAGACTCTGGTCTTTTAATGCAACACCAGGATCATACTGACGAGAACATCTACAGTCTACAATCTACAGTCCGCCAATTTCTTTTTTCCTTCTTTTTAAACACTGACAGCCATTTATGATGAAGGTCGATAGAAAACAAGCCAGGAAAAAGAGCAACGGCATCCTGTGAAGGACCGAAGGCTGGGACACAACATCTTTCGGCCACTGTACACGTAGTACTTGCTAAACCAGCTGAGCTTCCTGCTGCCCCGAGTTAACCAACTATTAACAGTAGAACTGGACCAAATTTGGCCTCCATGACACCACGTTCGCTCTATGTATCCTGGCAACCAGTGAATACAGACTTAAGTTCGAACGATGCCTCCTCTTTCCTTGTTTGCACATTTTATTGGGAAACATTTCTAACTTTTTAAAGAGCCAAGCTGAACAGCTTGCTCTATGCATGTTAAGGTGTAAACTCGTTGAACCAAAGTTTTGCTCAGTGAAAGGACTTTATGAAGAGCCAATGATGGAGAATGTACCTGGAAACACCTGCACTGAAATGACAATGAAAACTATAATTACCAGTGAAATCACTGTTTGTGTTGAAAATGGCCGGAAAGACTTCTGCCTCTCAGATATTCATCCTCCTTTCCAGCATCCGATGCAGCACCATTGGTTCACTGTAAGTTGCTTTGAATGCTTATTTTATCTCAAAACAGCCTTCAGTTAAACACATTAACACATCTTGTAACAACAATGTGTATTTGTTATTGAACAGCTAGTTTAAATGATCTTGGATCCATTGGAATAATTAAAGCAGTTTCATCTTTGTGGCTAGAGTTTTTAATCAGGACTTTTCTTAAACAAATTCCTAGAAGTTCAACAAAAGACCCAAAAAATTTTTTAAAAAACTATTAACTATCTATGGTTTTATTTATAAAATCTGCCTGGAGTTTAATAACCCATAAATCTGTGGGGTGGTATATTTATATCTATTACTGCATTACATGCACCGTTAGGTTCATCATATACGAGCCATCAGAAATAATTAGCAAAACCTCATCTTTTTATTTTATATATTGTATTATTGCAAGCAGCTGTCTGTTAAGAATGTGCAGTTGGATCCAGTCCCACTTCCCTGCTTAGCACCTGAAAGGGTGGGAGAGACCATGAAAGGCTGCACACCTGCACACCATGGGTGCTGTTGTTAAAGCACTGATGTCATTCCAGTTGAAAAAAAGAAGTGTTGCAGATGTAGCCGCAGTATACTAAACTCACTAAGCTACATGCAGCTTACTTAACTCATTAACTAGCTGCAGCATACTAAACTCACCAAACTAGCTGCAGCATAAATCATGTCCTGAACAGACTGTGTAGCCTTCAAAGTACTAAAGGGTTAAAAGCTTAGCCCCTCTTCTTATAGGAATAATGGTGGAGGCTTGATCTGTGCAACCCAGCTACCCCCCTCTTTACCCTGCTTTGTACCCTCAGGACCTAAGTGCTGGTAGTGGGGTGGGGGCAGGGGTGGAGGAGTCTACTGTCTCCTAACAACCCCTCCCATGCACACACACAGACACCTGCAACACACACTCTTCTCTTTAGGAAGAATTTGTCATTCTTGAGTAAAAACAGTTGGTATGTGTGTGTTTGTGTGAAAGATGGTGTGTGTATACTTCATCCATTTGAATCTGTTTGCCTATGGAGCAAAAAAAAAAAAAAAAAGATCAGTCAGATGATCCTGCTTCTCAAGTTCACTCGGTTTTAATTGATTTAGCTTCTGTTCTCATAGAGATCTGTTCAGTGAGAAGGCAACGAGGGAAAGTTAGCAAGAAGGGAACAATCTGAAATCGAGAAAATCAGAATATATTATGCAATGAAGATAAAAAAAAAACATGTCGGTCTTTTCTGGAATCAGTTTAATTTAATTTAAATCTAGACTTAAAGTCCCTACTCTAATAGAGACCATAAGCTTGGTTCTGTTGCCGGATCCGGAACTGTTGAAGCTAAATTAATACTCTGAAACATTCAGAGCAAAACCTCCAGTCCTCAGGCTGAAGTTGAGTGATACAAGTCAGCAGCAGCCTCCATCGCAGAGCGCAACAGCTGCAGCGACAGAAGCATCGTTGTGAACCACAATGGACCCCCTGCTAACACAACCCCATTCTCACACGCGCATCTTCTGCACATGCCCTGTCTTTATCCCGAAGAAGAAGACTCGCCGACTTAGACCGGAGGAATCGAGACATCTGCCGGGATACTTGGAACATTAATATGCAAATCACATCACCACAGCAGCGCGCGCACCGCACGCAGCGCCTGCTGGCGTCGCCCAACGCAACGAGATCAAAGTTTGCTTTCTGAGAAATAAAAACCGACGCATTGTAAAGGGTTTTTACGTATCATTTGATTTTCTGGACGGTTAAACGTCTTCATATGGACTGAATTTGGAGTACAGACCCCAACTGGTGGGCTAAATCAGACTGCATCTGGTCTGTATGAAAAAAAGAGTATGCCCTTGAGTGCGTCTGCACCTTGAATATCTCAACCCCCTGCATCGTCCTTGTAGAACTAAGAATTGAAATCTATTTACGCAGCATGCAGGATATGATACTAACTGGTTTATTTTGTTCTGACTGCAACAACAGTTCCAGACAAAAGTAACGTGCAGCTGTGGAAAAACCTGCGAGATCTCACCTTGTTGGCATTTCAGTCCGATGTTCCCAAGCGCACAGCTCGTTCATCCAGGTATGCGCGTCAGCACCCCAAAAGATGAATATCACGGTGCCAGCTGAACAGGCTGAAAAAAAGCGTAATAAGACATGTTCCTGTTTCATACGAGGCTCAGCTTGTGTCTGTTTACAGCGAGTTGCGGCTTGTGTATCCCATCAGTCCCATGATGCCGTCTCCAACCTGCTGCCGGTTTGTCACCCTGATATTCCTCCGCACTGCCGTCGCCTGTTCCTGTCTCTGGAAACGAGGAAGAAAATGATAAAAAAAAAAAAAAAAAAAAAAAGACAAACACCTGGCGCTGTCCACACAAGTCAGCTGATTCCCCGGCAGGCTATTGGTTGAGAGCGCCTGTCTGTCACCGCCGGGCAAAGCAAAGCAGAGCAAAGCACCATCTGCTCCAGGCTTGTTGTGATGAGAACAAAGGCAGGAGAGGGCGGCGGGGCAGGGGCGAAGCGGGGGAACAGTGTGGGTGTGGGGTAGTAGCTACATGGCATTACTGGCTAAAAAAAAAAGTCTCTGAATATCTTCCAGTGCGTTTCAGCACAAAAAAAAGACTTATTAGACATTCGCCACAATAGGTGAAAAACTACTTTTCTTTCAAAGAGCCACATTCCCTTCTACACTGAGGAGCTGGCAGATTTTTACTGGATTCTCAAAGCTCCAACACTGACAGCCCTTCAGGTTGTGTAAGTCACAGGCTCCTGTGTGGGTACTAAGATAACTCAAGCTTGGATTAACAAGCTTGAAATTAACAATATTGTTATCACCAGAGCCAATCTGGGCTTTTTTTTAGAGGTTTGAATTGTAGATGCTGGAAAACTCACCCTTTGTACCTCGGGATCTTTTTTGATTCTCTAATGTGAAACTCTGAATGTTGTCTATAGAGGGTATGACACTGATATCAAATATCTTGGTGTCACATCAAGAAAATGGCAAAAACTATTAAATACAATCTGGCAAACTTCCGACATCATTCACACGTCTCGTGCATCACCTGTTGAGGGCAGGCCAGTGGATCTACCATCAGACCTCTAGAATCACTACACAAGCAAGCTATAAAAATCTTTGATTAAAAGTCATTCCAGTGCCATCACTGTAAGATTATTTTCTATTTTTAAACTTAAGTCTAGTAACTAAGATCCTAATTGGCCCGACTAGATTTATTCTGCTATCACCTTGCTAGTTCTGGAAGATCACCAGACTGGCTTCCATTTACAGCCAATGAACCTGTCTGCTGCACAACCTCTGGACAGTCGACCTTTTCTTTTTCAGCCACTACACAGAGGAATGCTATAAAGTGATGATATAAAGAGCTGCAGCTCCAGAAACTGGTTTAAATCTGAACATAAACTGTTTTTAAAAACCATTGACTTATGTCACTAAATTTCATCCTTTTGTATTTGGTGCTGAATAAATGTGTGTTTGTGTCTGTGTGGGTTGGGGGCGTGAAACATATATAGTAGTTGTATGGTTTTTAGTGGGCTCTGCCAGAGGACTGCAGACATATATTAAGGCTGACTCTGGTACCAAGCATCAAATGACAACATTTATGTTTTAAATTGTACATGGTCCCTTATAAAAAATAACTTTTTTAAAAGTAGCCTTCTAAAATAAATAAACAAATAAATACCAAAAAGCACAAAAAACAACAAACTTTAACTTGGCTTGTAAAGAAGACTGGAGCATGAACAGAGCAGAAAAGAACGGGCCATGGTAAATGAAAAGCTGGCAGTTTGAAAACAGGAGAAATTTACCAAACGCAGCAACAAAAACCAGCAGTGAAACGAAACAATACAGAACACAGAAAAACAGAGCAAGAGAATCCAAAACCAAAAGACAAGTTCTGGAACAGAAGCACAAACCCAAGCCCAGACCCTCACAGACGGATCTCCTTAGATAGAAAAATAAGAATGAAATTTTACTCCAAGTCTTGAACAGAAAGTCTCTGTTTTTACTTCATGGCTGCATTTTGTTGTTACATGCCCCTTTCTGTTGTAACTATCTTCTCTCAAATCAAAAGTAGCTGCAATTGAATCATTGATTTTATAAATAAGATACTGAATTCACATATCAGGACACAAAAGAAAAGTGAGTACAAACTACTACCGTAAATACTATCATCCTGCTACTTGTAAATACATTTTCAGCTCAGGATGGCCGTCAGACTGGGGAGCAGCCTTAGCCCATTAGCATTTGTGCAAATGTAAGATGGAGCATTAGCATGATTTGAAGAATCCACTTGCAGGGTTGCAGTGAGACAAAGAGATTATAAAGCTCTCAGATCTGTTGTTACATCCCTGAGTGTGCAGCAGCTGCCACAGATATGAAGGGTGTGTTGTGTAAGCATGAATACGTAATTATTCCTCTTTGCATGCACTCATAAACTAAATCCCACCTTAAAAACTTCCAAATATAATCACAGATTGGGGCAATATATCCTGTAAACCTTCGCCATGTATTTTTTATGATAGTGCATCTTTCTCTCCTGGTGAATGTTCAGTCTTGGTAGCTGCAGTGGTCTTTATTGGACTCCTTATTTAAATCAGCTTGATTCATTAGTGTCCTTCACTTTGAAGCACCATCGTCCCAGTGTACTGCTTTACAGAGCTATCTGCTTTTAAAATTTTATAGAGGTAATGACTCAAAATAATTGACTGAAATTAATTAATGTGAGACGTGAGAATAACCATAAAATTATTCAGCTTGTGTGTGTGACTCGTTACACGAGTCTAATGTTAATTCATATACCAAAAAGGTAGAGAACATCTACATGGGTAGCTACTTTAGACGTAGATTTTTAAATGGCTCGTGCCGTCCAGCAGGGCTTTTATTATGTTGGAGGCTGAGCAGGAGTGTCTATCTTCAAAGCCACGTTTGATGAGGTGAAGAAAAAAGCATGTGGGTAGGACTCTGGCAGGGAGAAAAGCTGTGATCTGTTCATCTTTTCTCTGGTTCTCATTCACAGGGAGAAGATGATGGATAGGCCGATTTCACTATGCCAGAGGAGCAAACTGTGGGTACAGACTGCAAGTGCTGGACCTGCCCATAGCTATTTTTGTAGTAAAGACAGAGCTATAAAATGGTTTGTGTACATATAAGCAGCGAAACTCTCTCGTAGTTTCACTGCTTAGAAGAGGATTTATGTTTTATGTGCTGGTATACTCAAAGAAGCATATGTAGCTGCATGGGTTGGATCAGGAGGATCTTTAAAATATGTCAGCTGAAGTCAGCCAAGCCATAATGATCATTTGTGCAGCTTGATTCATTTTATCTTCATTATTTGATAAAGATTTTGTTTGAATATTCATTTTAAATTCCCCAACCCTTACCTGAGAAACTGCAGCCATGTCAGCACCACGGAGAGCTCACAGTTGCTCCGCAGGCGCACGCCAAACGTCCGTTAAAACTTTCCGTTTTAATCAAAGCAGATCTAACATTTTTCATTTCCTCTGTAAAAACTTTAATATTTACATCTGAATCCTCGGCACTGAGCACGGCGAGCAATCCAGGATTCCACTTATCGTCTGATCCTGGAAACACACAAAACTGCACCTGTTTCCCACAGATATGAACAGCACATAAACCAGACACATTCTTACACATAATGGCATTTTCCCTCAAATATACTGTTTAATTTGTTTTGAGAAAAATCAAAATGCCCCTTCCTGCTTAAAGCACAATATGGCTAAATGTAGAAGCCAGAAATGTACCATTTCTTCTGAGTTATTCAAAAAGTCAATACATAATGAATCCTGCTATTACAGAAACCAAACACCCACATTAAAACAGATGAGTTACAAGCTACAGGGAGAAAGAATACTTTTGGTTGATTCAGTAGATCTGTTGACAATAACAGGCTCACTGACAGCAGGACGACGTGTCCTGGCCCACATCACTTCATCTTTTCTTGTTCAGTACCCTTTCAGATGTTTGATCTGCTCCTGTTGAGAATCTTATTTTTCAGAACCCACATGTCACCTTGAGTGATAGACAAAAGCTCAGACACATCACTGACACACTGCTGCACCCGCAGGTACTTTCACAGATGGAGTTAAGTAGTTACGCTGGTTTGAATCCCATTGGCTGTAACACACGTCCAAAAATGATACCAGTGAAATGTTTTATCCTCCATCCTGTCCTTTAATTTAATCATGAGAGTTTCTTTAGGCCTTTCAATTTGGACTTTTAGGCACCTTTTTGTGTCTTAAAACATTTCAGTTTGAAGTTTATTTTACAAAATAAATACAAATACATACAAATACATATTCAGAAAGGAGTGAAGAAAATTCAAGCAACTGTGATCAAACCAACTGAAATAAATAGACATTTTAGACATTTGTTGTGTGAGAAGTGCTCGCTAACACACACACAGACTCTCTAACACCAGAGGCTCAGGACCTCTTCAGCTTGTAAGCTAAATGATTTCACATAAACAAAGCAGAAACGTTTCCCTCGGTGTTTTACATCTAGATGATCCTACGGCTTCTTGTTATGTTGCCTCATTGGAGCTCAGGAATAGACAGTAATAATGTTTTCAGTCTAACCATATCCCCACCGCCATCTCCCCCCGGCTCAATGTCTCACAGGATTTAGGTATTACACATTTTTAAGGTAATTTAATTTAATCCATAACTGTATCGTGATCAAATTCTCCACATGAATATAAGTTCAGGATGACGATCTTAAAATCTTTAGTCTGTCCTTTCAGTTACATGGTGTTCATTCCCATTCTGAAGCCAGAGAGGCAACAATAAGAAGAATAATGCATTTTTTATTAGAAAAAAGATGTCTGCTTTCATCAAGTTGTGTGTAAATATTCTACAATAAGAGTTTCTCTCATTTAACATGAGCATGTATCATTCCTGTTTATCCATTTAGGTGGTGCTGTGTTGCATTTCAAATTGTCTTAATTTTTACCGTTTCATGTCACATTTCGTTCAGGAAGACCTCCCTCGCTTGTATTTCCCTGGGTGATACAGTCTTGCTTCAGTTCATTTTTTATTCAGGGTATTGAGTGCTGGCATTGATTGCCTCTGTTAACCTGTGCAGTAAACACTGGTTCATCAGGCCTTGTCATCTACTAACAGGATGAGACATTGTGCTTGCTAAGCCTCGGATAGCATAACCAGCATAAAGGCCTCCCTGAGATGGAGAAACACACATTTAAGACTTTGCATTTGTTTCTAGCAAACTAAAATCTCTCAGCTGGGCTGAACAAAAAATTTTCCTTTTAAATTCCAGAGACAGTGTGTAAAATAAAGCCACCAATCTGCTTGATATTAGCATATTCAGCAACAGTACAAATAATAATTTAGTAGGAAAAAAACAGTATTAAACTAAATTTAATCAGTGATGTTCATTTGTTGTATTTCTTTATTTACGTTTCCAGTCGTAGTAGGAGGAGGCAGTTGGAAGTCCCCTGTTCATGTGGTGCCAGGACCTATTCAGTAATCTTTTAACAGGGTCCCTCTTCTTGTCCAGGACAGCTTGTGTGTTTGTTTTGCTTCTCTGACACACTGAAGGTCGTTTATGCTTGTCTTTATCTGCTTATGGTGCATTTCTTTGCAGTCAATGATCAGCATCCAGGATGTGCATGCATGTTCTGGAAAAAAATCTCTGCTCCCACAGTTTAGACAGACTCCGTATAACTTACAGTCTAATGCAGACTGCAGTTTTATTTCATATTCAGCACTAGCAGCAAAGGCAGCAGCGTCTCTTCATGACGTGCATGTTGACATTACAGGTTGAAAAGGTCAGTGGGAGTAACAGAGCTCATGGTCGGTAATCTCAGTGTTGCTAACGGTTGTCGCCAGGCAGATTAGACAGTTTTGTATTGGTTAGACACCCTGATCACTTTCTCACTTGTTCTTTTTTAGTCCTGTTTTTTCCACCTCCTTCTCTCCCCGTGTATCTGGCTTCCCATCATGTAACAGATTTGCGAGGTGTTTCATTACTCAGGCACTTCCTTCACCGTTTCTACTCACAACCGAGCATTAAGACAGGAACCAGAATACACTTATACAAACTTCTAGCATGCATACAAAACGCATAAAACCTGCAAACCTTAAAATGAAGAGTTTCTTTCTGTATCTGCTCAGAGTTTGGAGATTCAGAATATGAATAAGCAAACATGCAATAAGTGGCTTTTTCTGTACTCTGTCAGCTGTGTGTGACAACCGAAAGAAGAGAATCCTGCATTCAGAAGAGTCTCCCCTTCTTATCCCAAGAGAGTGCAGCTTTTGCACCACTGAAGAAGTGAATTTACACCACAACATGCACAATAACACTGTCTTTAAATATTAATAACATCTGCCTGGTAACCAAGCATGTGCTCTCCATGGAAATGCTCCCAGCTACTGTGCAAAGAGGTGAAAACACGTCAAGATGAGAGAGAGGTCAGCTGTTCACTCAGATGTGTGGATTCATGGAGGCAAAAACTGAGAAGTGGGAGGGAAAGGATAAAAAAAACTTCAAAGAAAGACCAAAAGCCAAGAGATAATCTGCTCCTGCCCTCTGCTATGGCTCCCACTTCCTGCTGCAGACAGTGCTGGGCATCCTCCTGGAACTCATGATAACTTATGTGTGAATGGATGGGTACATTTTATGGCACTCTCTGGAAGGAATCACTTTCTGGATTCATAATCAGGTTCCAGCAGCTCTTGAGGTGATTTCTGAACCTCGGAGAGAGCTGACAGGTTACAGATGATCCACAAGCTAGAGAAGTCAAAATAGCTTTATTTTCACTAAAACATGCGAACAACAAAGCACGTCTTCTTTCTTTTCTAAGGTTTTATGTAACATGATAGAATAATAAAAGCAGTAATGTGATTGTTAGCAGGTCACATCTTCAGATGAGCAAAAACACATCACATTCTTCATCACATCACTATGTTCTAAACAAAAATGAGTCAAAATCAGCGCTTCAAGAGGAATTAAAAGGCTATGCAGCAGCAAGGTGGGCACCTCTAAAAAACATACATTAGGGGGGTGAGGCCACTGGTGGCGCCTGGGTTGGTGGGCGTCGATCCTGGGTCTGCCGGCCGGGCTATTCCGGGGCGGGGGTTCTGGGCTCTGGTGCCAGGGGGTGGTCCTCCTCCCTCCGGGGTGGTGGGGTCCGTATGTCCCGGGGTGGCTGCGCTGGTGGGCTGCTGGCTCTGTGGGTGTTGGGTCAAGTGGGGTCCTTGGGGCTCGCTGTCCTCTGGTCCGCCTGGGGTGTCCCCCACGGGGCATGGTGGGTGGGTTGTGTGTGGCATGACTGTGTGGACTGTGGAGTAGGTGGGGAGTGGGGGGAGGGGGTCGATGGCACCCTGGCTCCCAGTGTGTGCGGCTGGAACATCGGGGTGTGTGCTGGCCTAAGCCGGGTGGCTGTCTGGGGGGGCCTGGTCCTCCTAGGCATGTTGCGGGCCCTCTGCCTTTGGGGGGTGGGGTGGCCGCCTCTGGGCTCCTGGGGCCCTGGGCCCTTTGCTTGAGCTGCCCTGGGTAGCTGGTCCCTGGTGGGGCCGGTGGCTGCTGATCTTGGCCCACTGGGGCCTGTGCCCCGGGACCGTGGGGGGCTCTTGCTGGGGCTCTCCTCTGCCGCCCTTCGGGTGGGGCTGGAGTCGTCTTTGTGGTGGGGTAGCTTGGGTTGGTGCTCCAGGGCTGCTGCTGAGGGCCCGGGTCTCTGGCCCTGGTCTGCCTCTGGCCTCCGTAGAGGCGTGGTCGCATTTCCAGGATCTCACTCACCACTCTTCATCACTGATCACTCCTCTTCCTCATGCTCTGCATGCTGACACAGTCACTGAGTTGTCCAGTGGGTTTTTATGCTAAGCGATAATTATTATTTTTTATTTTTTGTATTTTTCCTGTGAGTTAGTATCTGGTCGCTGTTTTGTCTTTTTGATTTGGTTATTATTTAAAAACTCTTAATGACTGGCAGCTCTGTTTTTTTTTCTGTGTGTGTGTTTCTGCTTTTGTAAAAGTTGTAGGAAATTTTCTGGTGTGTTCATGTACAGGTGTAACAGTTTGTTGTCTGGTGATGGTGTGGATTGAAGGGTCGTTTCCTTCTGTCTGTGATCTTTTTGTCTCCTTTCTTCTTTCCCTTTTGCTCTTTTTGCTATTTTCCATCTTTTTCTGTCCCCTCCGGTCAGGTCCAGCAAGATTACATAGATTCTGTGATTCAAAGTAAATAAATAAATAAATGAATCAGATTATCAAAAGGAGCCTTACCCATAGGCCTCCCCTTGGCAGAGCAAATTTGTTCAACATGATACTGACTGATTTAATACAGACGCTTACAGTTAACCACCAGCTACATGGCCACATGAAGCTACTCTAGAACAGCAGCCTGACGCAGCTCCACTCCTCATAGCAGCATATTTGATAAGTGGGGGGAGGGGGAAGGGGATGTTAGTGTGTGAGATATTATAAATGATTAGGTGTGTTTTTAATCTGTTTAGGTTATATTTCTATGTATGTGAAGTCTTATTTTTAATTTGATGTTGAAATTATCTTAACTTGAGATTTAATTGTGAGTATGAAAAGCACGTTCAGCTACTCTTTGAAATAAAAAGTGCCATATAAATAAAATTTGATTAGTTTTTTTTGGATATGTTGGAGGTGGTAAGTCTTTTTGCAGCCCTCTGATTGACCAGCATGGCTATAAAAGTGTGGCTGAATGTTCAAATTGCTTGTGCATTCTTACATGCATGGAGCCACATGGAGATTGGTTTTGAGGGTATTGTAGGAGAAAAGAACACAATTAATTCTCAGACTGCTAGCATGTTGAATATTTGCTCACTTTTTAATGTTTGTCATTATTTATTTAATTAAATTTTGAGATGTTTGATGTCAGGTTACATTTATCTCTCAAATGCAGCATGTATGCTATAATGATTGTACAACTCTGGAAGCACCCGATGGATTCTTTTTTATTCCATCTTGATAAACTTTCAAACTAAAAGAGTCCATTCACATGGATGACCCAAGCTGTTGCTTGAGGGCAGGGGCCAACTTTGGCCACCCCTGCATTAGAATATTAGCTTTGAATGATTAAAAAAAGTGTTTACTCTGCATCTGATGTGACAACAAGCAAGCTTGTGAGGAAATGCATGATGCCTCTGATTAAGGAAATCAGCCGTAGCATATGGTATTAGATGAAAAGCAAACACCTGTTGCCATTAAGGCTGAAAATGCTGCACAGCAGTGGTGATTACGCCTGCAGAGTACAATGCAAAGACGATTGATTCTGTTAAATCCCTCAGCCCAGTGACACTTCAGACAGAAGCAGCTTCAACCCAAAGCAAGGCACCTTTCCATTGAACACAGACTCTTTAATAACAAAGTTGTGCTTTCAAACCATTTATGAAAACTGTTTTGGCTTGACCTTTGGCTGTCTGTAGAAGGCCGTTCCAAGATGTGAATGTGTATAAAAGTGGAGTGTTTCTGGAAAAAAAAACCCAAACAAAACAAAACATTACTAGTTTCCTTTTATTTAAATGAAAAGCGTCTAAAATACCAGATTCAAACATTGTAGTTAATACTACTCATCTGTAGTACACAGGGACAGAATTTAACAGCTCAATTGATCTAATGTGACAGTAAATCTGGTGAAACTGGTTACTATGAGCAGACGGTGCTGGAGCTGGGTGTCTTCCTTTTCTAATGTTTTTGCATGAATCTTTACTCTGGGACCAACAAGTGGAACTGATGCCATGGTGTGTTTGGAAGGGCTGTCCTCTGAAGCAAAAAAAAGGGGGGGGGGGGGGGGGGGGGGGGGGGGTTTGTATTCTGCAGCTCAACAGATGGAACGTCGGTCATCCATATGTATGAGGCAGACGGCTGCCAGCCTATCACCTTGACCCTTGCTATGGGACTGTGACCTTAGACTCATTGGAAGAGAATGGGACCTGCCTGAGCTGTGGAATTCAGCTTGTTTCTTCATATCTTGGGAAAGTGTCTAATTCTCCTGACTCCAGGTTTCCTGCCTCTCTGCTCTTCAGCACATGCCTGGGTAAATGCAATTCATGTAAGCAAATAATGGATGGTGAAGGAGACAGAAGGAGATGTTATAAAGACACTTTTATTTCTGGGGCAGATGGAAAAGCATGCAGCTTTTAAAGATTCCAGGAGGCTAAAATATAACTAGAACAACAGATACTTAAATCCATGCAAACTGTGCAATCTTTCAACATATTTAGCATAATTTGTACTTAAATTGACTTGCAGTTAAATAACAGCACAATACTTTTCCATATTTTTAGTTCCCTCCTGACATGCCCACAACAGCAGTGGCAGAAGCAGCCACTTAATTACACAATTAACCTTTTGGTTGTTGCAGGGAAAGTAAAAACAATCACAGTGAAAAATGCAACTGAAATGACTCCAATCCATAATTTAAATGAACTTTTCACTGCGCTGTCTCCCTGTTTTGTCCCTCGAGAGCAAAGTGATTTCTCTCACAGTGATGGGAATTTGTTCTGCCTCTGAATGTCGATGAGGTATAAAAAACGATGGAGGCACAATAGCATGCCATTCTGTATTGAGTTGAAACAGTGTGCAAAATGAATATTAATGACATTATGTGATGATGAAACATCAACATTCTCAAAGGCAAAGAGACATTCATGTAGCTTTAACTGAACATCCACGAGGAAAACTTTAGGTTGCATCTTTAGAAAACCTGTAAAACACAACTTAATGGGATGTTGTTCTCCTCTTGGACTGTCGGTTTCTAATTCGGTGGATCAGGACAGGAGATGGTTATTAGTTTAACGGTCATGTCATAGGAGAAATATGTGCTCATCAAACCACACGGCCAAGCTAGAAACCTTTCTGTGTTGCACATAGCTGCAGAGTTTATTCTTGTTATTTACTTCTTGTTGTTGATGATTATTTTTATTCACACTTTTAAACTTTGAATTTTTTATTAGGTAGTACCACTTTCGGTTTTTGGAACTGGAAGTTACTCATATTTAGACAAGATGTGTTAACACACTCCACAGCCTGCCTGCTAAGGTCCATTCAGGGGTCCTGAATGGACCTTAGCAGGGAGATTCTTTGTTATCGCTGGTCACCTCTGCATATTAGGCAAGCCTCCTCCTTGCCTGTTTTTAAATATCTTCTTAAATCTCATCTGTTCTCTTTGGCTTTTTCACACAACTGAGATGTTGACATTTTGTTTTTGCTGTTATATTTTAACTAGTTTCAGTTGAACCTTGGATTGAGGAGGAGCAGTGTGGTTGTTGAACATTGGACCAGTGCTACACTCTCAGCAGGGTCCTGGAGGGGCATGGAGTCCCCCAACCAGTCTACATGCGCTTTGTGGATTTGAAGATGGCGTCTCATCATGTCCTTCTGGGTATCGAACCCTCTGACGAGGCCTGTTTGGTCCCTGTATGACCAGTCTCAGAGGTTAGTGAGGGTTGGGCTTCTCCAGGGCTGCCCTTTGCCATACAGTATATTATGTTCATTACTTCTGTGGACAGAATGTTTAGGGGTTCTGAGGTGTTGAGGGGATCCGGCTCGGTGGACTCAGATCGGATGTCTGCTTTTTGCAGAAAAGCTCGAGTATGAAGCAGCCGGAATGAGAATCAGCACCTCCAAATTCAAGACCTGCCTACCTTGTCAGCCTACATTTGGATCCATATCCTCCACAAACCGTGACACTTAGGAATATCATGCACACATTTTTTTGACAATATTTCAACAATAAATATTTATCATATGGAGCAATATTATTTGTAGAATAATACTGTTAACCGAGGAAGTTCAATCAGCAACCATAACTTTTCTTTCTGGAGCTGTAGATCTGAACAAGTTTAAAAAGACTTATTGTACTTATTCTTAATATAGAACTCCAACAATGTGCAGTGATTAATGACAACCTACAACTTTTTCTCAGACAGACTTATATGGGATATAAGCTCCCCGTCTGATTCTTACACTTAACTTTATTTAACTGCTGCAGTATATCACTGTTTTTTTGACTGTACCATATTTCTCAGTATTCCCAGCACAGACACTAACGATGCATTTGTCACTGTAACTGAAGGATTCCCACGTGGAAACAGGCAATATTTTCTGCACAGCAAGTACAATACATGCAGAGAAAGCTGGCTGCATAAATGAGGGCATCCTGCCATTGAGATGTGCACCAGAACAAGAAGTTAGCCCAGCCGCCAAAGTAGGAGAGAGCTGAGTGTTTCTCCTTGAAACTCTCTGCTGAGGAAAGCAACGAGACGGCAGACATGAGCAAGAGAAGGGACACTTCCTATTTGTGTGTCCATGCATGGTGTCTCCAGTAAATGTTGAAAAAAAGCTTGGCTTGTTTAGGCAAGTCAGCTGTTTGTTTAGGCGGGTCAGCTGTTTGTTTAGGTGGGCCGGCTGCTTGTTTAGGCGGGTCAGCTGTTTGTTTAGGCGGGTTGGCTGCTTGTTTAGGCGGGTCGGCTGCTTGTTTAGGTGGGTTGGCTGCTTGTTTAGGCGGGTCAGCTGCTTGTTTAGGCGGGTCAGCTGTTTGTTTAGGTGGGCCGGCTGCTTGTTTAGGTGGGTTGGCTGCTTGTTTAGGCGGGTCATCTGCTTGTTAGGGCGGGCCGGCTGCTTGTTTAGGCGGGTCAGCTGTTTGTTTAGGCGGGTTGGCTGCTTGTTTAGGCGGGTCAGCTGTTTGTTTAGGCGGGTTGGCTGCTTGTTTAGGCGGGTCGGCTGCTTGTTTAGGCGGGTCAGCTGTTTGTTTAGGTGGGCCGGCTGCTTGTTTAGGCGGGTCGGCTGCTTGTTTAGGCGGGTCGGCTGCTTGTTTAGGTGGGTCAGCTGCTTGTTTAGGCGGGTCGGCTGATGAAGGACTCCTTCCACGGACCAAAAGCCCATATCTACGACTCTCCAGCTTAATTTTTCTTTCTCTTTAGTTGGCGCACAATCAGCTACAAATCGATCTCTATGGCAACGGGCCCAGGCAAGCACACACACAGGCAGCAGCATGCGCGTACCATTTAAAACAGATCAGAACTTTACACATAGAAAAACACGGCTTGAGTAACGTAGAAAAACACGTTACTGTATTCCAATAAAGTCATTTCATTACCGATATTTTAAGTTTAACGCACTACTTTACTTTGTTACCCAAAAAAGTAATATCGTTACTGTAACGCATTACTTTGTAACGCGTTACTCCCAACACTGGTGTCTGCACTGTAACTGACACAAGCAGGTGAGAGATGCCCTCGGGAAGCATTTAAGATCACTTAAATCACAATAGCGACTCTGGACAGGTGGGTACAATTTGATGTGACATACTTTGTCACTATGAGCAAAGCTTGGATTCTTATTATTATTTCATTTCTGGAATTTCCATGTTAACTGTAATCATCTAATTCAATTTTCAAGTAGCACAAGCCTTATTAGTTACAGCCCTCAGACAATTCTGTGACAAATAGGATTTTCACTGTCTCATGCTATAGGAGGTCGGAGTGTGTGTGTGTGTGTGTGTGTGTGTGTGTGTGTGTGTGTGTGTGTGTGTGTGTGTGTGTGTGTGTTTGTGCACCACACAGTCGGGAAGCCTCCGTCTCATCATGTTCCTGTTGTCACCGCAGGAGTCTGGATTGTCTGGCCCATCTCTCACCACTGGCTCAGGTGTCTGATTAAAGAAATTATTCTATAAATAAGAAGATGAAAAGCAGTTTATTTTCATTTTTTACTTACTGTATCATTTAAAGGCGCTGTCGGTCAAAATTTCAATCCAAACACAGATTAAATAAAACTATGATGACAATGCCCAAACCAAGAATTGTTTGCAATTATGAGCCTCTGCACAATTTATGTATGTATCACATCAAGGCTGAATATGTAAATGGTAGATGCTTTATGGTTTCATGGCATGGCTCAGTGGGTAGAGCAGTCGTCCTGTAGCCCAAGGGTTCAACCACAGCCCGGAGAGCTCATGCTGAGGTGTCCCTGAGCAAGACACCGAACCCCTACTGATGGGTCGTGGTTAGCGCCTTGCATGGCAGCTTCTGCTATGTGTGTGAATGTGACGTATATGTAAAGCACTTTGGCTAACGGCGCTATATAAGTACAGACCTTTTGCTATTTACCATGGTTTAAATCAAAATAAGACTTTTTCCATTGCATGAAGAGCTGACACTCATCACATCCGTTTTCTTAACACATGTAGTTCAGTGTGTGACTGAAGCCTGTGTGAGAGGCTGGAAACAGTGAAGCAATGAAAGCAGAATCCAGTACAAAATATTTTATTTATTAAATATAAACTGGACCAAAGGACTCACACCATCCTCTTGTAGAGCAGCCCATCCTCCACCAGCCAAATGAACAAACAGGCGCGATTGATCTCCCCTGCTGCTGATTGGGCTAAACTGCTTGCTGCTAACAGAGGTGTTTCCCAGGTCATAAAACAAACTCTACAGTCCAATATCTCACTATACGGACTCTAAAAATATCCATAACCCACCTATTCATATAATTATATGAACACACATAGTAAGCTAAACCCAAAACCATTCCACACAGCAGAAAAGCTTTATAGACAAAAGGCATCATAAAAACCCATGTTAGTGAAAAAGAAAAATAGCTTAGATATTTTTATTGTATTTAAGTGACAAAGGTTCCCTGGAAGGATCTGTGGATGAAACCAGGGCATCTTGCTGCAGGAAAATTGCTGATTGCATCATCTGTCAACTCCAGTATAAACCAAAATGTCCCCCAGGGTATTTAGATATTTTTGTTTTGGATTGTATGGATGGAGATGAACTGCATGCACAGCTCATCTCCATCCTATCAGGGTGCTATCTACATAGTCATAAAGAAAAAGTAAATCCTCTACAGTTTTATGCATCAGGACAGAATGAAATACAACCTGGTCCTTTATTTGTTTAAATCATGTAAATACAACCAGCAAGACAAATCACAGCAATTCATCATTTATTTAAAAAACTAAGCCAAAGGCAGAAAAAATGTGTGAAAAAGCTTGTTGTCCCCCAATAAAAAAGCAGCAATGACCGTTTTCTGCGTGACGTTGTCAGCCTTCCACACTGATGTTTTGACCCGATCTTCTTCACAATGTTTCTTCATTTCAGTCGTTCACCCACAGCGTTTCTCCCCGGTTCAGGTCTGGATTGTAGGTCAACACCTTTCTGTAGTACATCTGCTGCTGTGTTTGCTTTGCACACAGGTGTGAAGTTCATTACTGGACAGGTGGAAATAGGCTACCAATTTTCTCTTCTGTAGGCTGTAAAAAGTGGCTTCATAATGCAGGTAAACGCAGACATCATTTATTTACTGTTTTTAACGTTTTCATTGATCTCTCAGCGTTATTTATATTTTCAAGTGCGCAAAGTAAAGAATTGTGACTTTCAGCTACCAGCAGGATGATTGGCATATAGAGGCTCCTTATCGAGAATTTTATTCATACGTCAGCGGAGTCGCTTCAACAAGGCGAGGCTGTTAACGGCCTCATGATCCTCTTCCATGAAGCGTTTTCGTGCACTCTATTGACTCTGGTTTTTAGGCTGCCAAACAGCACCTCTTTATTCTTTTCCACCTCACAAGTGAGGCTTTTGATCTCAACCTCGGTAAAGTTTCATTTTTTTTGGCAGAACGTCTCCTCTCCGTGGTTTGACCTCACTGGGCGTGGCCTCCGGTCCTCGAATAATTAAGGGCGTAACACATAAATGAGGATGGATTTCAGCCGCTGTATTTATCAATGCCCAATCTTTGCTACGCTGCGTTTAATAAATCACATCATTCCTCTAATCAGATGTGCTCGTTTCCACATTCGTTTAATAAATGAAGGCCACTGTCTTGTTTCAGCCAAGCTTTAGCTGTCAGACAGCTGACCTCATTTGACTCTAGACTCTTTGGTATCCAGGAGTTCACAGTCCACTCAGTGACTGCAAGGTGGCAAAGTCCTGCTACAAAACAGACAAATCATTAGCCCTCCACCACCGTGCTGGGCAGCTGCTGAGGGGTGTTTGTATTATCGGTACTATGTAGTTTAGTTTAATTATTCTTGATACTATCCAACAAAAACAGATAAAAATGAATCCAAAAACAAGCATGAAAAGAAGGCGAAAGAAGAGAAATCTTAAATAACCCGTGCCTTTCTTCACACAAGAATTTAATCTCAAAACAAAAACCAAGCAAGCATAAAATAAAATCAGGATGAAACAGCCTCTCACCTCCACCTGACCAGGTTTGCATCTCTTTAGACCAGGAGTGCCCAAGTTCGGTCCTCGAGATCTACCATCCTGCAACTTTTAGATGCAACCCCTCTCCAACACAATTGAATCAGATGTCTTCTGCATGTGATTCAGCTCTGCAGAGGCCTGGTAACGAGCCAGTCATTTGATTCAGGTGTGTTGGAGAAGGGTTGCATCTAAAAGTTGCAGGATGGTAGATCTCGAGGACTGAACTTGGGCACTCCTGCTTTAGACCATCGCATCACAACAGAAGGACCAGTAACGCATTTATTTATTCAATAAATCAACTTTTAAACATTTATTACTATTGCAGAGAAGCATCCTTTCATCAGCTGGATTTTTTAAAGATCTCTGTTCCTATTTATTTACTCTATTGTTTTGTTCTATTTTTCTTTGTAACCAGGTGGAAAAAGTGGGTACCTATAACAATATTCATTGTAAATCCTGTTTTGCTTTTATTTCACCTGTTGGTTGCAGTACTTGCTTTTGTCCAAAAGGTGGTGCTATTCCCATGTACCGAGGTCCAAAGTTTGATTATTGCTAAAACCTCATTTATGTATTCTCGCGTACTTTTGCACTGGGAAGACGTGAACTGTAGCCATATTGGACCGAGACTGGTTGGGATGTGTTTGGCCACATGAACAAATGTTCGAGAATCTCGGTGAGAAATGTTTTTATGTACTATTTACCATGTTAGTAGCTAAAGCTATGATGTTAACGATGTTGTCTTTCTTTTTGTTGTCCTCTTTTAGAGGTGCCACTGCCGTGTTTTATACAGTGTTTATACCGTGTTTTGGACTGTGTTTTATATCGTGTCATGAGTTTTCGAAATCGTTGTAGTTCAAGTGCGTACAACGTTGTCATTACGCCATTTTGAGCGTTACAAGCAAAGCAAAAGAAAACAAAGAGAATATTTTATTTTCATATTTTTGAACTTTATTTTACATTATTCTAACTCGGAGGAAACGGTTCTTTTTGAGAATAAAGAACCCACTAAATTTGAAGTATTGTGTGATCTATTACCCGGCTTCAAATCTTGGTACCAGGAGTGGGGTTTCTCCTTTTTCTCCGCGAAAGTGCACGTATCACGGCGTAGCGTTAGTTTTTTTGGCGAAGAAGTGGCCTAAACCAGTGCGGAACTAGGCGGCGTGTCTGTTTGGCGGAAGCTGTCCGGAGACCAGACGAGAAGGGACCGGTGCTCGAGTGGCTGTACTGGCGTGGCTGTGAGGGACTTCAGCCGAGGCGATCGTCAGACTGGGAAGGACTCCAGGCTAGAGAGAGCATCGTCCAGGAGCGGTCTGGGAGCGGCCAAGGAGCGACGCGCAGACTCGGGATCTTCAACCAGTTTATCCTTTGCTATATAGGTTTTGATCGACTAAGTGGACTGACTGGGCAATAATAAAAACATGTCTGATCAAGATGAAAATGTGGAAATGGATGAACAGCTAGTGATCAATGATGATGATGAATCGCCTGATAAACATGAAAATGAACAAAATGATGACAATGAACAAGCTGATGTGTTACAACAAATAAGTAAGTTAGCTAGAAAACAAGAAGAAGTCATGGCAGTCATATCATCATTAAATACTGAGCCTACCAGGTCATATGTGTATGTACCCAGAGAAAGACACATTTCACCATTTAGTGGAGACATTGACAAAGATGGGAGAGGTGTAGATGAGTTTGTTGAAGAAGTAGAAAGGGTAATTTCTGCAAGAAACCAATCTGCACCCGAGCAATTTGATTTTGTGATGTCACTCTTGAGGGGCTCAGCGCTAGATGAAGTGCGTTTACGCAAAGATGATGGTGATGTGGTTAAAGACCTGTTTGTCTACCTTAGAGAAGCTTTTGGGGATAAACGTAGTGCCTCCCAACTTTTACAACACTTTTACAACTGTAAACAGAAAGAAGGGGAGGACATACGTGACTTTTCACATGCTTTGTCACAGGCCTTTAGTTGTGTACTGAAACAACATCCGAACTCTGTAGCTAATGAGAAAAAGGTGTTAAGAGATCAGTTTGTTGAGGGCGTCAAAGACCCCTCACTAAGACGAGAACTCCGAAAGTATGTGCGAGCAAAACCGGCATCTACATTAATAGAGGTGCGCGAGGAAGCTTACTTGTGGTCTTCAGAGGACCAAGCCCCAAGCACAAAGGTGGTTAGGAGTAAAGTTAAAACTTGCAGTCATGTTACAGCCGAAGCACAGTGCTGTGCTGCTACAGCTACAGAAAGCCCAACGTACCTTGAGGATGTAATGAAAACTCTTAAAGAGCAGGGTAAAGTCACTAATGCAACTAAACCTAGTGAGACGTCAGTTTCATTTAATGATGTTCTAAAAGTGCTTGCTGAGCAAGGAAAGGTGATAACTGAACTCACTAAAGCTGTGAAAGAGCTGACTACCCAGAGCAAGAACACTAGTAGCCCGACACCAAATAGGACCAAAACTGTTCCTAGATTTACCCCCGACGGTAAGCCTATATGCTTTAAGTGCCAAACCGTTGGTCATGTTGCCAAACAATGTCCCCAGAGAAAACACAGAAACTCTGAGCAGACCCCGGCTTCCAGTCCATCGGAAAACGAGAGACCCTGTTTGCAGTGAGTCGGGCAATGCAGGGTAACGTCATAGACTCACCTAAACCTGAGATCACACGTGAGCAAATCATGGAGCGTGCAATAGGCAAATGTCCAGTAGTTAATCTAAAACTTAGTGGCATACCAGCTAATTGTTTACTTGACACTGGCAGTCAAGTCAGTACTCTAACAGACAAGTTTTTCAGAAAACACTTTGGTAATGATGAGAACATGCTAGCTACAACTAGTTGGCTAAAAATAGCTGCTGCTAATGGACTTGACATTCCTTACCAGGGATATGTGGAACTGGAAGTTGAAACTATGGGTTTGAAAATCCCAAACTGTGGTTTCCTGGTCTTGAAACCCTCAACTAATCCTGTTGTTTCAGAAGAGTGCATAATTGGTATGAATGTCATTTGCAGATGCAGACAGCTGGTGACAGCAGAGTTTGACAACGTTTTGGGAGGGTCCTTAGACACCGGGTGGAGGACAGCTTTTCAACAGATACAGGTCTGTTGCGTTGAGAGGAAGGTGACAGCTAGGGTCGCAGGCAGAGACAAAGTACGTATTCCTGCATCCTCAGTGTCCACTGTACTTGTAAAAGGTCACAGCAAAACCTCAGATACAGCCTCTCAGTTGATCATTGAACCAGTAACCACCCCACTACCACCCGGTCTAGCAGTTATCCCAACATTTGTCACAAACATCAGCCACATTCTTCCTCTTCAGGTTGTTAATTTCTCCTCAGAGGATGTGTGGTTGTGCCCCAGAACAAGACTAGGCATTATTTCAAATGTTGATTGTATTGAGAGTGAGCAGACATGCCAAGTAAAGTTTCAGCGCATCTCTGCAGATGTTGAACAGGTTTCAGTTGAGTCAGACACAGAGCAGACTAACAGTAAGGTGCAAACCATTTTGGACAAACTTGACATGGGAGGTACTGAGGAAGAGCGAGTTGCTCTCTGTGCATTGCTTTCACGTTACATTGATGTGTTCACAGATGATGATGAAAATCTGGGTTACACAGATAAGGTGAAGCATGAGATCAAGTTGGTTGATGACTTACCCGTCACACAACCATACCGTCGTATACCTCCTAACCAGTACAAAGAAGTACAAGATCACATCTCCAGACTTTTGAAAAAAGGGATTATACAGGAAAGTGAAAGTGCTTACGCCTCACCAATTGTGGTAGTCCGCAAGAGTGATGGCAGCATACGCTTATGCGTAGACTATCGAAAACTAAATCTCAAAACAAAGAAAGATGCGTTCCTATTGCCTCGCATCGACGAGAGTTTTGATGCTTTGAAAGGTGCAAAGTACTTCTCCACAATTGATCTGGCGAGTGGGTATCACCAAGTGGCGATGGATGACAAGGATAGGCATAAGACTGCTTTTACCACGCCTTTTGGGCTGTTTGAGTATGTTCGCATGCCCATGGGAGTGTGTAATGGCCCTGCGACGTTTCAAAGATTGATGCAGGCAGCCATGAGCGATTTGATCTTTGACATCATGTTAGTCTATCTTGATGACATTTTGGTGTACTCACCAACATTTGAGTCCCACTTAGAAAGGCTAGACATAGTCTTTAAACGTTTAAAACACACAGGATTAAAAGTGAAGTGGGGAAAATGTCACTTTTTACAGAAGGAAGTTAAATTCCTTGGGCACCAGATTTCTGCAGAGGGTATTGCAACTGATCCCTCCAAGATAGCAGCGGTCAAGGAGTGGCCTGGGCCCGCCACCGTTAAAGAGCTTCAGTCATTTCTAGGTCTATCTAGCTACTACAGAAGATACGTAGAAGGCTTTTCAAAGATTGCAGCCCCACTGCATGACCTTGTAAATCAATGTCATGGTGCTGTTAGTACAGCCAAAGCTAGTCAAAAACTTAGTGATTTGTGGGACACCAACAGTCAAAATGCATTTGACTCACTGAAAGATAAGCTTGTGACTGCACCTGTTTTAGGATACGCAGATTTTACTTGTCCATTCATGTTGGAGACTGATGCTAGTGGTCAGGGTTTAGGAGCTATCTTGTGTCAGCAGCAAGGTGACAGGAAACGAGTCATTGCGTATGCAAGTAGACGGCTTAGAAATGCAGAGAGGAATGACAAAAACTATAGCAGTATGAAACTTGAGCTGCTTGCACTTAAATGGGCGATAGTGGAGAAGTTTCGGGGTTACTTGCTGGGCTCTAAGTTCACGGTTATTACCGACAATAACCCCTTATGTCATCTGAAAAGTGCAAAACTTGGAGCTATTGAACAGAGATGGGTAGCGCAATTAGCTGCTTTTGATTTTGACGTGCGGTACCGGCCAGGTCGGTGCAACCCAGCAGCTGATGCACTGTCACGGCACCCGTTAGCAGAGGAGCCGGAGCCAAACGATGATGAGGAGTTTGAGGATTGCATTGCAATTTGTAACTTGATTTGTAGAGGCACTGCTCTTGAGCCTGAGCTGGTTACAGCAGGAGTCAAATGTTGTCAGTTAAACCAGATTAGGGCTGTAGATGGTGGTCAGTGTGAGTCACATTCTAAGGAGGCAACACCAACTCTTCCAGGCTATTCCAGGGAAGAGCTGCAGACATTTCAATGTCAAGATCCTGTGATTAGTGTTTTTAAACAGTTTTGGGATCGAGACAGCCAGCCAAGTTCACAGGAAAGGAAAAACCTTCCTGTTGCTGTCAAGTCGTTATTGAAACAGTGGAAACGCATTAAGATGCATGATGGATTGTTGTACAGAGTAGTGAATGATGATCATTTTGGAGAGTGCTTTCAGTTACTTGTTCCCAGTTGTTTACACAAGTCTGTAATGCAGAGTGTACATGACTCTATGGGACATCAGGGAATAGAGAGGACATTGCACTTGTTGAGACAAAGAGCATTTTGGGTAGGGATGCACAAGGACATTGAGCACTGGGTCAAAAATTGCCAGCGCTGTGTTCTCACAAAAATGCCCAATCCAAAGATTCACCCTCCAATGAAATCCTTTTTGGCAACACGACCCTTAGAAGTGGTGGCAGTAGACTTTACTCTTCTCGAACCTGCTTCAGACGGCCGAGAGAACGTTTTAGTTATCACTGACATGTTTACAAAGTTTACCCAGGCGTTTCCTACGCGTGACCAGAAAGCTGAGACCACAGCCAAAGTCCTCTTGAAGGAATGGTTTATGAAGTACGGTGTACCTGAACGTCTGCATTCAGACCAGGGCCGTAACTTTGAATCAGAAGTAATTGCGGAACTATGTAAAATGTACGGTGTGAAAAAGACGCGCACAACGCCACATCATCCCACAGGTAACGCGCAGTGTGAGCGTTTTAACCGCACGCTTCGTGAACTGTTGCGAACGCTTCCAGCTGACAAAAAGAAACGTTGGCCTGAGCATTTACCCGAGCTTGTGTATGCGTATAATGTCACTCCACACGCGACTACAGGGTATTCCCCTTACTTCTTGCTCTATGGGGTAGATCCGCATCTTCCTGTTGATGCACTGCTTGCGAACGAGAATCGCAACAACAAAAATCTTGATTGGCTTGCTGTGCACCAGCAAAGACTGAAAGAAGCACATACAAGAGCCAAACAGTATGCAGAGCAAAAAGCAGCCGAACGCATTGCTCAGCATAGTCACAAAGTTTACTGTCCTTCAGTTGAAGTAGGAGAGTATGTATATCTGAGACACAGACCGGCTGGTCGTAACAAAATTCAGGATGCATGGAGTCCAGTTGTTTACCAAGTTGTTGACATTGTAGGTACGACTTACACAGTACAACCTGCAGATGGGGGACCTATTAAGAGAGTGAATAGGGTGGACATCAGACCATGTGTTAATCCTCCTGACTTGACCCCTAGAAACACTGAAAAGACTGTAACAAAACCAACTGAGACTACTGAACCAGACACTGACTCATGTGATGAAGGTGAGGAAGCAGTAATCATTGAAGAGGTATCTTTTCATTTAAACCCTCGTCCAGATGTTGAAAACTGCTATGTTGATGACTGTGTTCAGCTTCCAGAAGATTCTCAGTTGATTTCAGAATGTGAACCCCCTGTGATTGAACAGGCAGAGACTGAGCATGTTGAGACTGAGACATGTACTACTGACCAACCCTGTGAGGTGCAGACACCTACTCCTTGTGTTAGAAAAGCTCCTATACCTGCTCCCCGCAGGAGTAAACGTGTAAATGCAGGGAAGCACCCAAATCCACATAATGAACCCAGGTCAGTGTTGGAACCAGAACTAAGCTCTTCCATGGTTTCACAGATTATTGCGAGCTTAGGTACTGTATTTTTTAGAGAAGCTTTAAAAGAAGTTAAAAACAGTTACTTTGTCACCGAGGGCGTTGACGGTTAAGCAGGGGAGAATGTAACCAGGTGGAAAAAGTGGGTACCTATAACAATATTCATTGTAAATCCTGTTTTGCTTTTATTTCACCTGTTGGTTGCAGTACTTGCTTTTGTCCAAAAGGTGGTGCTATTCCCATGTACCGAGGTCCAAAGTTTGATTATTGCTAAAACCTCATTTATGTATTCTCGCGTACTTTTGCACTGGGAAGACGTGAACTGTAGCCATATTGGACCGAGACTGGTTGGGATGTGTTTGGCCACATGAACAAATGTTCGAGAATCTCGGTGAGAAATGTTTTTATGTACTATTTACCATGTTAGTAGCTAAAGCTATGATGTTAACGATGTTGTCTTTCTTTTTGTTGTCCTCTTTTAGAGGTGCCACTGCCGTGTTTTATACAGTGTTTATACCGTGTTTTGGACTGTGTTTTATATCGTGTCATGAGTTTTCGAAATCGTTGTAGTTCAAGTGCGTACAACGTTGTCATTACGCCATTTTGAGCGTTACAAGCAAAGCAAAAGAAAACAAAGAGAATATTTTATTTTCATATTTTTTAACTTTATTTTACATTATTCTAACTCGGAGGAAACGGTTCTTTTTGAGAATAAAGAACCCACTAAATTTGAAGTATTGTGTGATCTATTACCCGGCTTCATCTTATTAAAGAACTTTTGACTTTGTGTGAGATGGTTTTATATATTCTCATTTTTACATGATGTAAATGTGCAACATGACCAAACACGACCTTACACAGTCTGACGTCTCCTCCCAGGAAATTAATTTCACCTTTTTTTAACCAAATGAAACCTCGTTGAGATTAGAAATCTCTTTCCAAGAGTGACCTGACCAAGAAGGCAGCGCAACCACAAGTTTGCATTATACCACAAAACAAACATCAACTATCAAACACGACGAGTAAAACGGAGGTATCGGCCAACATTAAGCAAATACAGGATGACTTTAGCTTCACAGCCGTCACATTGACCAACTTAGTTGTCCTCTTCAGCCTTTGAAATGAACAGATTGGAGGCTCTTGAATGTTTTAAACATGTTAATAATCTTCCACTGACTCCTAATAGTCAAAAAATGTCCTTTTAACCCTTCGTAAGCAGCAACGGTTACTAATGTCTTTCCTTCTGAGCATCGTGTTAACACAGAAAAGCTCCATCTCAGCATTTGCTTTTGAAGGGCTCCTCATGCAGATGATCAGCTGATCAGCAGCACCTGGTGGTTCTTACCATCCTGGTTCCTATGGAAACAGTAAGGGTGGATTTTGTCGTTTATTTGGTTTCTTTTTATTCATTTATCAATTTTCCTTACCTGAGCCATTTGTAAGGAATGGTCTGTCCCAGACTCAAGGTACGCCATGCACAGGCCGAACCAACAACGGCCCTGGTTTCTTCTTAAAGTTCTTGTTAAGTAATGTCACAATATAATATGTCATGCCTTGCTCATATGAGATATTTATACACATAAAAGGACCAAATGATTATTATTATGTATTATTATGCAAAACCATAGAACTACAGATGTTTTACTAATTTCAAATGACGTGAAACCTTGTTGGCTTACTGCACTTAAGATGAACTTCCAGTTCAGCTTTTCTTGTCAGTAATGAGCTGTATCTGAGTCAGAGTCAAACAGCACATATAGATGGCGTGCAGAGCTGCATTAGCTGTTAGGATAGCAACGGCACAATCACAGAGATGGTAGATGAGTTAATGGCAATCCATAGTATCACTGCCAGGACGGGCATAAGATAGCTGCTCCTCCGCTGTCCAACTTTCCAGCCTCAAAGTTTCTTTTTATATTTGTTCTTCTGCAGGAAGAACTGTTGTTTAATGTTTTTTAATGAATGAGGAAAAGTACGGTTTCTGTGGCCTTTAACATGCCAAATCCGAACTAACTCTCTCTGTCCTTTGCATTATACCACATTGAGTCCTTTTCAGCCTCTATAGATTCACCATCTTTTGTCAGACTATGAGCCGCCACAGGTGTGGAGCATGTGCAGTAAATGTGCTTCCACAATCGCACAAGTAATGGGCGGAAGAAATGCAAATGGCATCATGAGTACAGGTGGCCTGGTGTGTCCAAAGGAAACAGATTACAAGAATAAAAATAGCTCGTAATTAGCCATGGACAGATGGCAAATACTATTTTACCTCAAAGAAACACGGAAAAAATTTTAGTTTTTAAGTATTTAACATGAATATGATCCTGTTGTATGAAAAAAGTAAAGCCGTTGTGTGAGAAGTGAGTCCTGCTCGCTTGATCTTAATCCACCTTTTACAGGCACCATACTGACATGTTGCACTCCTCCATACACAAGTTCTTTAAATGCAATATTCTCCAACAGAAAAGTAAGACTTGTGTCCAGGAGGCAGGAGCAGACATAATGATGAGGAGAGAGCGACTCAGTGGCAGAAGGAAGCGTCTGTGCTTTCTAACTTCAGCTGTTTTATAATCCTAAGACGATTTAACTGGTCGGACGGGGAGACAGATAGCAGGTGTACAGGATGATAACCCCACAACAAACACACACAGAGAGAAGCTGAGGCAGGAACACAACAGACTGGGCTCTGGTACACAAACGGTCCATTATAAATTTTCCCCACGTCTGACTCCCACGACCGCGTATTTCTGCTGTTTCAGCCGCCCCTCAGTATATTAGCTGACAAGCTGAGGATCATTATCGTGTGGAGGAATCATCTTTTACAGGCATGACTTCAGATGAGCTGTAGGACTTATTTGACATAACTTGTAATAGAATCAGTCACAGAAAAAAAAACAGTTTCTGAGGCAGCAAAACAAGCCCAAATCACAATATTTCCACTTACATGCTCACAGCTGGTTTAAAACCACGCTACTGAACCTTGGCCCATTCTTCTCTGCCCTCTCCAGGCAGCAGAAGTCAGTCCTGTGATGGCTCTAATGTTATTTAGACTCCCTGGATCAGCCACGGTGTGTGTTCAAAGCAAGCAGTGCAAATTTATTTGTACGTCACATTTCATGGGGGAGTGGTAGCCTAGTGGTTACAGAGGTGGGTTTGGGTCTGGAAAACCTGGGTTCAAGTCCACAGGCTAGCAACCAAGGTAAACCACCGTGGACCCCTGAGCAAGGCCCTCAACTCCCGACTGCTCCCCGGGCGCTGGAATCTGGCAGCCACTGCTCCTAGCAACTAGGATGGGTTAAATGCAGAGAAACAATTTCCCAGCTTGGAATTAATAAAATAAAATAAATGTACAAAACAGAAGAAAGAATTACAGGTGTAGCAAACAGCCACAGCAACAAATAGCCAAAGTCACAATAAAATCATAATAAAATCATAAATTACATTAAAAATTATTGAAAGCAAGATAAACTAAAAGTTAAAGCAATGTGTTGATATCCAGTCGCTGGAAGTAAAGCGACAGCTGTCACATGATGCTGCAGGGCAATAACGGCTCCAGAAATGTGCTTTATGAATGTCAGCAAACAGTTTTGAGGTTCGAAAGTCATGTAGCTTCATCCATTCACTAAGATTATTAACATGAAATAAATCTGAACTTTTTTTTTGTTTTTTAGCACGTGTAATTTTCAGCTTTTTTAGACCATTTTGGTCTTTGGTCACACCTGAGTTTGTCCTGATTTTACCTTGTTGACATCATGCACTCCACATGTCAGAGGTTTCCCTGGAAGATTCTGATGATCAGCACCAAAGCTAGAGGCTAATTTTTATTTTTTATGCTTGAGGATGTCACACATATGTTTTCTTCCTCCCATATGACCAATTTATTTTTATGTAAATAGATTCTACGTGAAAAAAAAAACAAAAAAAAAACAAAACAAAACAAATAAGCTTAATGTCAATTTTATGATTTTGAGTGTATCACCTTTATCTGTGGGCATCATTTCATGGAGGATTCTGTAAAAGTAATAATTAAATAATAAATAATAATAAATTTTATTTATTAGGACAAAGACACTTTACAATATTAAAACAACAACATATAAAAATACGACAATCAGGAATAAAATCAACGTGCAAATTGCACTAAGAGAATGTAAGAAAATACAGAAATGGATGAATGGAAGTTACTTTGCAGTTTTAGTGGTTACAATGAGTCGGCAGTTTTGAACAGGTGCGTTTTAAGTCTGGATCTGAAAATGGCCGGAGTGCCAGAGTTCTTGACGTCTGGTGGCAGAGTTCCAGAGCTGGGATGCAGAGCGACTGAAGGCTCGGCTCCCCGTGGTGCTGAGGAGGCCAGAGGGCACAGTGAGAGGTGTGGAGGAGGAGGATCTAAGGAGCGAGATGGGATGGTGATGTGCAGGATATCGGACACATATGGAGGGGTGAGGTAAATGTCTATGGGTTGCACCTATTTTTTCACATCAACATCTCCAAATAAACAGAAACGCTGAAAAGCAGCTTGTCCTTCTATTTTCTAACAAACACGCCACCGACTCGTCCGAGCGAACAGATTTCTGCAGCAGATGTCACTGACAGCATCTTCGACATCACAACAATCAATTCCATTTTTTTCTTTTTTTCAAATTATTTTCTATTAATAGTTTACATGGCTTAAACTCAAACACATCTTGACAAGAACACACTTCATTTCATCAGCCTTTGACCCAAGGCCTTATATTTCCATGGAGATGGAAATCCACCTCCTAACCATTTGGCTTCACATGTTTCCTCTAAGCACTCAATGCAACGCTGATCTTGCATTTTTTGCTTTGAATGGTTATCATTATGCACCTGCCAAATAGCAGGAATTAATAAATCTGCATACGTGTAACACTATGCTACTGTTTTTGCATTTGAAGGGATGTTTTATCTCTGATAAGCAATCAGAAGATGAACACAGCCTAATTCACCATATTCA
Source organism: Melanotaenia boesemani (assembly GCF_017639745.1). Lineage (NCBI taxonomy): Eukaryota > Metazoa > Chordata > Actinopteri > Atheriniformes > Melanotaeniidae > Melanotaenia > Melanotaenia boesemani. The sequence continues at coordinate 39,763,749 of NC_055684.1, forward strand.
TCACAAAAAGTGTGCTGAATATATTTTAAGAGACAGAACAGAGCGTATTACTGTACATTGATTTTATATTTCACCTTGGATCAGACACTGTCGCACTGCCACCTGCACGTCTCCGTTCCCTTCGCCAGTTTAGAACCTGATGTTGTTTGCCTGATAACTTTGGTCATGTCTTAATTAATTGATTATTTATAGTTTAACCCTTTAATGCTGTATGTATATTATTTGAACATACAGTTTCTAAAACCTTTTGCATCACTTTATGGTTGGATCAAACTCTGCTGTACACAACCTGATACCTGTCTTCTGCCCCCTGGTGGACGCGTTTTGCACTACAAACATTTTAATGTCAGTAATAAAGGTAAAAATGGGTCGCTGCATGCAAGATGAGAGAAAGGAAGAGCAAGCTGAGGGCGGGGCCTTGATAGCGCAGGTGCACCAAACTCAGGTGCTCAGATGAAAAGGTACCGCCCAGCTGGGATTCAGCAACCTATGAGGAGACGGCACATTAATACACATTCATCAGCAAACAAGGCCAGGGCTGTCACAACGCCCACGCTGGAACCTATCCAAGCAAGCAGATTTTTACATCCAGCCTCACAGATGTGATCGATTCTGTGATCAAACAGCTTCCTGTTAATACACGCATGACCTAATGAACACGGATCCGATTACATTTACTCACAGATCAGCTTGCATGTGTTTGTAGTTTTTAGACTCCTGCATTAGAATTTAATAAACATTTTTAAGAATAAAATTATGATAATGAACCTACTTCATTCTACAGAAGCCGAGAGAGCCGCTCGACTGTTAACGGGATCATTTATCTCAAGACAACAAGATGATTAAGGTGGGTTCAAAACAGACCCCATGGGGGAGGGGCTACAGTCATGGTGTAGATGTGAAATTCTGTGACTGAGTGATGGCTGAACTTAATTATCAGATGCATCACATTTTCAGCCTTTGTCAGACTTCACAGAAGATCAGTGATGGATGTTCCTCTGTCTGACGTCAACTTGCGTCCGTTGCTGGCTTGACTTTACTGAGGCATCCCAGTACAGAACAGCTCAGCACTGGGGCAGCCCTCAGACACACCAGTTGAGGTGTTGAGAGAGAAGATGAGCTTTCATCCATGCCAAAATTAAATTTAGGGGTGCTTGAGATGCTCTAGAAAGGATCTAAATTCACCTCTGGAGATTGTATATGCATAAACATCCATTTGTTCAGCTGAAGTCGTGCACACAACAATCTCCTGCTCATGTAACAGAGAAACCGTTTGCAAAACTACGGTTTCATTTTGCAGAACACAAACATATTCCATGTGAATCCAGCAACACTCACAGATTCATTTATGGCTTTTTCTTTTGCTATGGTTACTAGAAAACACATGATGTGCAACAGCCTCTGTAAATGCAAAGACACAGTTCACACATACAAGCATGTTTGTATGACCTCAGCGTCAGGCAGCGCTGCAGTGATAAATAGCTGATCCCACCCAGATGAGAGGGCACTGTTTGAAGCTGAAAACAAAGCAAGAAAGACCTGAGACAAGCACAATCATGTTAACCTGAACTTGCAGAGGACAAACACCAGAAGGGTGTGCATGGACAACAACTTAGTGGATAAACTCTCTCCTGCATCCTGCACAGTTTCATATGGAATCAATTTAAGATTTGCCTCTTAATCACATTTATCAGAAGCACACACTCAAAAAAAAGATTCTTGGCCGTAATAATAATCAGTCAATATTATTATGTAAAACGTAAGTAAATTATCTAAAAACAAAAGTATATCTATTTATATTGTTAGATACAAAGTGAATTCCCAAAAATTAAAAATGTAAACTAAATGTGGCTCAATCCCGTAAACTTTACATGACCGGATCACATTTTCATACGTTCTAAAAGAAGACAGTAGAGGGCAGTAATGCGCCAGTGCAGCACCTTCTCAGCCATATTTAGACAGAGAGAAGAAGAAGGTTGTACGCATGCACAGGAAATGGAAACATTGACCTTAATTAAGTACTTCTCCAAAGCAGATAAGAAAGGAAGGTGTAGCTTTACTAAATTGCATGTAAAAGTCTGGCACAGAGAAGCAGCCAGACTGAGCGGACGTGTGGAAGAGTCAAGAGTTTGAACTGGGACAGAATTAGTATGAAACCTACAAACAATAGTGTCTCTCTGTAGAAATGAACAGCTATAGTCTAGTAGCACATAAAAATAATTTACATCTATTTCTTGTCGAATTTTAACATTTTAACGCTGTTTCTTTCAACCATGCTTGGTGTAAAGCGGTCTGAACTGCCTGTGTGAGTGGAACATGATTGCAATACATGATTGAAGGAAATTATTTTGCTTTCTTTGTTAGGGGATATTATTCTTATCCTTCCCTTAAACCTGTTTCAGCTATTTTTTAGGCTTAAATTCCCTGCCATGCTGCCTACAGCAGCTCCTGTTTTTCTGGGTGGCCCAGTAATAACAAACTTTGCTGCCAGTTCAGCTCTCATGTGGGTGGATATAAGGAAGAAAAATGGGAAATGCAGCCTTGTACTGGCAGTGTATCTGGGATAATGTTAGTCATTCTGTAGATCTTTGTAACCTGACTAAGCACAACACAGCTGCTGCTTGTTTTGCTTGTTGGCCTCTGGCCTGCCACTGTCTCACACAAGCACTTGGGATGCAGCTGGGACTCCGGGACCGCTGTCTTTAAACAGGGAATGCTAAAAACTAAAGACTGTTCTTTGATTTGTGCTCCAGTCAAGTAAATTGCTTTGCATGAAATTAGGTTAGAGTAGATTAAACTGTTGTCATTACACATGTACAGCGTAATGAAATGCAGTTTGGTATCTAACCAGAAGTGCAAGAAATCGTGCAAATTAACAGTATGTGAAAAGCATATAGATGTGAGAAAATACAGATATAGGTATGCATAAAGATATGGTGCAGGTTATAATACACAGCTTTTCATATAGGTTATTATACAGAGTAAAGTGCTTTAATTATACTTTACAGGTTGTGTTATGGAGATTAAGGTGCAGTAGACAGGTGCAAATACACATATAATGTACAGATTTGAGGAGAAATGAACATACTAACAGGTGACGTGTTTAGCGATCAGGTAGGGGGGTCAGTAAAGAAACAGCTCTGGGGAAAATGGTCTTCAGTTTGGTGGTCTTCAGTTTGGTGGTCTTCAGTTTGGTGGTCTTCAGTTTGGTGGTCCTTGTCCGGAAACGCCTGAAGTGTCTGCTGGACAAAGAAAGTTAGTGGGCAGGTGGGAGGAGTCCTGAAGGATGCTGCGAGCTCAACGTAAGCAGCGTTCCTCTGAATGTCCCCAGTGGCTGGTAGTCCCCGTCCCTGTCCATGTCCATGTCCATGTCCATGTCCCTGTCTATGTCTCTGTCCCTGTCCCTATCCCTGTCCCTGTCCCTGTCCATATCCCTGTCAATGTCCCTGTCCATATCCCTGTCAATGTCCCTGTCCATGTCCCTGTCCCTATCGCTATCCCTGTCCCTGCCCATGTCCATGTCCCTGTCCATGTCTTTGTCCCTGTCCATATCCCTGTCCCTATCTCTGTCCCTGCCCATGTCTCTGTCCCTGTCCCTGTCTCTGTCCATGTCTCTGTCTCTGCTCATTTCGATATCCCTGTCCCTGTCCCTATCCCTGTCCCTGCCCATGTCCATGTCCCTGTCCCTGTCCATGTCCATGTCTCTGCCACTGTCACTGTCCCTGTCCATGTCCATGTCCATGTCCATGTCCATGTCCATATCCATATCCCTGTCCCTGCCCATATTGGTGAGCGTTCTTGACTAAGCTGGAGGTCAGCTGGAGACATGTTTAGCAGCCATCCCATGGATGTGGACGGGGTCGTACATGCTTCTTCTGTCCCCCCTGAAGTCCACGATGAGCTCCTTGGATGGATGTGGGGAGCAGGTTGTTGTAAGTGCAACGAGCTGTAGCTCCTTCCTGTAGGCTGTCTGTCATCTGCTAACTAGTCATGGGTGAAGAGTACAGGAATGTACAGGAACTATAATATCCATCATTCTTTCACTTCTTGGCTAAAAATATGGAAAAATACACTCCTCATTAGCAGAAGTAAATATCTTTTCATATTAGGAAATCTTAGATAATTGAAAACCGGATGTTTCAGACAAATTATTAGATTCCACTAGTAAGGGTGCATGATGCTGCACGTTAGACATGAGTGATGTGCTTGAGTACATGTAAAGACCATTAAAAACAAGCAGTAAATCAGACTGAGGATTCAATGATAAGGGCTGCAGAGCAAGTTGTTTCATTTATTAGCAGCTGATCATTGGTTCCCACCCGACCTAGAAATCCCAGCAGGCAGTCCGGTTATAACCCTGTCGAATGATTATCCTCACAGCTGCTTTACTATAAATAGCAGTAGATGAATATCTCAAGATAAGGTTTTTTTATTTAAAAAAAAAAAAAAAAAAAAAAAAAGGAAAGTGTGAAAGACAAGCTGACAGCGCCTGGCTGTGATGGAGATAATCAACCACCTGTCTTCCCTATCTTGTCACACACTCCTCCCATCATTTCAGGGCTTACATTGGCTGCTGTGTCATTCTTTCCTTCCACTCATTCTGCAGTCTGACTCCCCTGACATGAGCTCTCCAGTGTTAGAAAGACAATAACGAGAGAAACAAAGAGGCACTCGGTTTGAACTGCTAACTTTACCTTTATGAGAATTTGCCAAAGTGTAAGAATCAGAATAACGTTTATCAAGCTCATTAAAGTTTTATGTTTTGTGCATGTGAAGAAACAGAGCTGAAGAGTCTGAAGTTTGACATTTAGAAAACACCAACACCTGCAGAACATTAAATGACAGGTGAAGATGGGAGTGAGCAAGCTTGACAGCACAGAGCTGTAAATTCATTTTGAGGCTGCTGCACGCTGGTTGTAAGAGTTCACAGAGAAATCAGATTTAAATAGCTCCCTCAGCTCCTTCACTAAAACGTGACAAACCAAACAGCAGCAGTGGGAACAGATGAGTTTTCCAGAAAAACTCAGAGCTAATTCAATCAGTTGAGAATTACAGGGTGTCAATGCTTCCTGCTCCAACTCACCTGATTTAAATCTAATAGATCCAGCAGCATGAACATTAACAATGACCCATTCTTTTCAGTAAGGTGTGTTGGAGCAGGGAAACAACTAAAACCTGCAGGACAGCAGCCCTCTAGCACTGGCGTTTGACACCTGAAAACCTTTTGCACCATTTACTCCTTGATGCCCATTAGCCTTTGTTAATTTTATCAGTTTTTTATGAACTGATTTATTTTATCTATATATTTGTTTTTTTACACTGTTATTTATGTTTTTATATATTATTTACTATTTATCTTTATTTATTCATAGTTATTAATTGATTTAATAGTATTTTCTATTATTTCAATTTTTTTTTTTCTATATTTACTTGTTTTGATATAATTATAAATAGATTCAGGCATTAAGGGGTTAAGACCAGATCCACTCAGCTTTCCCTCATGGCTACAGTGCAAACAGGTTTATTTTGACTTCTGTCATTACAGACTATGAATCCAAAACTTTGCTTTTGTTGTTTGTTGTTTGTTTGTTGTTGTTTTTTCTCAGTACATCTATAACAGGATGTATTGAGATATTTTTCTGCCAACAAATGTGCAAGAAAATCACTGAAATGTTTGTAACAGCATCCCTCAAGAAATTCATAAAGGATATTTGTTTATTTCTCCCTCAATAGTGCAGAATATGATTTAAATCAGGTAATCTGACAGAATTTCTTAACAGTCTCTTTTCTTCTTGCAGCACTTCACAAAGAAGCCTAAGGAAAGCACTAGAATGTCAAGCACTAGAATAAAGATGGACATTACCTGCGTGAATTACAGTTGTTTTTAGAATGGCGCTATCAGTTTAAGAGATGGTGCGTTTGAGAGGTGGAGTGACGAGTGAGACGCGGCGTCGGGTGCATGTGTAGAAGGAGAGGAAAAGAGTTGTTCAGTTTGTTTGAATTTTGTCACAACTGTTTTGAGAGTGACTGTACAGTTTTTGGACCAGCTCTGAGCAAGAAATGCCACAGGTCCTCCAGGCAGAAGTTGAGTCCGGTGTCGGTTTTCCACTGTTGGGTGAAGTTAAGGGGGTTAACTCTGAAGCTGCCTGCAGCCTTCGGCCTGCAGCTCTCCATCCATGGTCTGGAGACCGAGCAGGAAAAGTTAACACTGGGGTTTACACGAAGGGACTCTCCACACAACCACAGTGGTGAGCATCAAACCGGTGAAATAAACCGAGACTTGCCAGATCCGCACAGACTTCCGTCCCTCATTTTTACTAACAAGCTAAGATGGCAGCTCCCCACAAGCATGGAGCAGCAGTCGACGCACGTGGTGTTGGTGCACAGATAACCAGACACTCCAACCCCTTTATGGTGCTAACTGCAGTTAATAAAAATAATGCTGGAATGATGACAGACAGTTTTAATAGAAAGACTGAAGCTTATGGATGTTACAACCCCTTCCTGCGTGAGGAACAGGCAGGGAGGAGGGAGGTGAGGTAAGGAGTGGCCCAGCCATGCTGCATGCCTGCACAGCAGAAGTTTTCCAGCACAAACCCCTTTGCTAACACTTATGGAGATGATTACTGTGGCAGTAACTGTGAATTTAGAACCTGGACAGCAGATCAGAAACTTTCTGAGCACAGCCTCCAAACTCATGCTCAGTTCTTAAATCTGTATCCACCAGCTGTGGTTCCAGCTGGCACTGTTGCTACCCATCACTCAAACCCCTTCCATCCTGCAACGTTTAATTCAGAGTATACCAGCCGCCTGTTTCCCTCCACCGCCACAAACACACTCCCTGTTCTGTAACCCACATGTTCTAGCCCCAATTGTAAACAGAAATCCGAGCAACTGTGTGGCCAGACTGTATCAATAAAGCAAATAAACACCAGAAATGAGCAACACAGAGAGCTTGCAGATTACTGTCCACTTTTAGATGGCCAGCATTACTCTGATGAGAAGGATAATGACTTCTGTGAGAGAGTGCCCACCCTACGGCCAGGACAGTATGATGGCACCACTTCCTGGAGGAAGTTTCTCCGTCGCTTTGAAAGTTGTGCTAAAGCAAATTATTGGTCAGAAAAGACCATGACCATCCACCTAAAGTTTTGCCTGGTGGGTGCTGCAGGGGCCATCGTTCACAGAAATCCTCTGTCTTCTAAATGGGACTACTGCCGCCTTGTTGAGGAAAAGGAAAATGCATATGGACCTTCAACAGAACATGCAGCTGCTGTGACAATTGAACTGAGGCGAGTACGTAAACCTGGTGAGGCTCTTCACATATTAAGAGATGACATTTATGAGAAAGTGTCAATAGCCTACAGTAGCCGAACTCTAGACAGAACAGGACATTATTGGAGTGGAGGTCTTCACCAAATCTTTGCGTGAGATTTTACAGAAATTACTGGAAAAGCAGCCTCCCACAGTAGCCCAAGTTCATGATATTGCCATGAAAGCACCAAACAGGCAGCAACCTGTGTTACCAGCCTCATGCAAAGCAGGGCACATTCTTTGGCAGACACTAGGCCCCGGACTGCTGTGGTTTGAGAGAGGATTCAGTATGAGACAACAGAGATACCAGCACTTTCTCCAAGAGGTGAGGAGAGTGAGTCTCCACAATCTAAACACGCACCATCTTGAAGCAGAAACCGCATGGACGTCAAGAGGGAGGGGATCTGCTGCCACAACTGTTCAGGTTTTGGCCATATGAAAAGAAATTGCCCTTCTCCAAAGACAAGAGTCAGAGACCGAGGTGCAACCACACCTACCGAACCTTCAGAACCTGCCATGCTCCATTTTAAGACCCCAAGCCAGGAAATGAGCACTCACATGCTTGTACATGAACTAGAGCAGGGCTACTCAATTCGGTCCTATGAGGGCCGCAATCCAGCAGGTTTTCCATGTATCCCTGCACCAACACACCTGAGTCAAATTAATGAGTTATTGTGTAGAACCTGATTGGCTGTTAGAGCCACCTAATTTGACTCAGGTGTGTTGGTGCAGGGATACATGGAAAACCTGATGGATTGCGGCCCTCATAGGACCGAATTGAGTAGCCCTGAACTAGAGGTATGTGCTGTTTTGGACACTGGGGAGGGAAAGAGCATGTTGCCTCTGCGTCATTATGATGCTATTCACCCTGATGTTCGTTCTCCACTTGAACAGTCAGCTGGAAAAACTCTGCTGGTTGTTGGGCATGGTGATGTCTCTATGCTCGGTGAAGCCCACATCCTGGTGCAAATAAACGGCCGTCAAGTGAATGTGTACTTCCTGGTTACAGACATTGAAGGCAATGAGGTCCTCCTTGGGCAACCATTCCTCACAGAGGTCCAGGCACGCCTTGATTTTGGAAGTAATGCATTTTCCTTTTAGGTGAAGAAGTGCCATATTTCCAACCTCATCACAAGCTGAAGTCGCAGGCAGTGAGAGTGTCAAGCACTGTGGTACAGGAGGCCGGGCAGGAGTACTTTGTACAGGGCAGCCCCAGTCCTAATGGACACCTGAGGGGAGATATGATGCTTAGGCCTACAAAAGGTTTTGTAGAAAAACACAATGTGCTGGTTGCTCGTGTCTTGGTACAGGCTTATCCTGGTAAAGCTGTCCCACCTTTTCACTCCTGGGAACACTGCTGTCACTGTCAAAAAATGTGCCATTGCAGGACTCCTTCAACCTGCACTATCCCTGCAGCCTGCTGACATCACAGCCTTGTCTGAACAGTCAAATAGAGATCTTCCCACTGTTCCTCAACACCTCCAGGAACTCTTTCTCAGGGTTCAGCAGAGCTCAATAAGGAAGAACAGCTACAGTTGACACAATTACTATGCACTTACAGCACCATGCTCTGAGGCTTCTTCTACAATGACCTTGACCACACTAACCTTGTACAACATGATATAATTACCAAGCCAGGCACTCCAGCTAAGCAGCCCCCATGACTCATGGTGCCGAAGAAACAACAAAGTGCTGATCAGCAGGTTAGGCAGAGCCTGGAAACTGGAGTAGCCCGTCACAGCCACAGTGGCTGGGCCTCCCCTATTGTAATGGTTCATAAAAAAGATGGCAGTGACCACCTCTGCATAGATTATAGAGCACTAAATGAATGCACTTTTAAGGATGCGTATCCACTGCCCCGCATCCAAGACACCTTGGATACCGTCTCCTCCGCCAAATGGTTCAGCACTCTGGATCCATTTTGCAGTCCACGGTTCCAGTGGACTGCAAAATGCCAGGTTGCATTTGATGAACTCAAGTATCTGCTCTATACCGCACTGGTCCTGGGTTATCCACTAGACCAAGGGGACATTATGCTGGATACGGATGCGAGTGATGTCAGTATCGGTGCTGTCCTTTCTCAGGTGCAGCAAGGCAGGGAGCATGTACTGGCGTATGGAGGTCGCAAACTCTCCACAACAGAACAGAAATATTGCACCACAAGATGTGACCTGTTGCCTGTGGTTGAATTCACATTTTTGACAGTATCTCGATTCTTCATTGTGCACACCGACCACAGCAGTCGCCGCTGCCTAACCAAAATTAGCCTGAGGGGCAACTTGCCAGGTGGCTGGAGAGACTAGGTGAATACAGTTTTGAGATCATCCACCACCCTGGTCGATTGCACAGCAATGCAGATAGCCTCTCCAGAAGGCCCTGTCATCAGTCCTGCCCATGCAGACTGCCAGATGCATCTTCCTGCCTGCAGAACATTAAACACCAAGGTTACAGTGGTTTTGCAGCCGTAACTCCAATGGGGACCAATGATACCTGCAGCGCAGACACAGAGGTGTTAAAGTCTTGTGAGAAAATTTACCTGACAAAGACCAACAAATTTGAGCTGTTTTCTGTCTGGTCCCTGGGAGAACTGCAGAAAGTCCAGGAGGCTGGAGACTGACAAAACATACTGGAGCCAGTGGAAGCGGCTCTACATACGGATGGAATATTGCTGCAGTGATTCTACTGTCTAATTGATACCCAGTTTTACACGCAAGTTATTTTGCCACACGTCTCCCAAGCTAGTGTCATGAGACAGCTGCATGAAGGGCCAGTGGAACGCACTGTGGCCCAGCTTCAGACCTGGTACTATTGCTACCGGATGAGAGAGGATGTCTCGCTCTGGTGTCAAACCTGTTCCAGCTGCGAATCTAAGGCCAGACCCCTGAAAGCACCATAAGCACCCATGGGAACTGTTTGAGTTACTGCTCCAATAGAGCGGGTGACCCTGGACATTATGGGGCCCCTCAATGAGACAGAGCACAGTAACCGTTATGTCCTTGTGATACAGGATTATTTCACAAAGTTGGTGGACGTCCTTCCCCTTACCCAATGAGGTTCACAGTGGGTATGTCATTATGGAGCACCACAGACACTTCGTAGCGACCAAGGCTGCAACTTTGAATCTGAAGTGTTCCAAGAAATGTGCAAGTTGTTCGATATAGAGAAGACACACACCTCACCTTTCCGGCCCCAGTTGGATGGCCAGATGGAAAGGTTTAATGCAACACTACAGAAGATCCTGGCAAAAGCTGCAGAGCGTTGTCACTGGGACTGGGATCTCATGATTCCATATCCTGTCATGCCTTACAGGGCAACAAAGCACAGTTCCACAGGATTCACCCCCAACTTCATGATGTTTGGCAGGGAGTTGAGTCAGCCAGTCAACCTAGTGGCGGGTCTGCCCCCAGATCTAGATAAAACGGTTAATTGGACATTGTCTTCATCCCGTCTCTTCTCAGAGATCTACCCTAACGACAGCTAATCCAGCATCGTCTTCGTCCTGTCTCTTTTCTGAGCTCTCTCCATCCAGTAAAAGTCAGTGTGATGTTGAGTCTTGTCTGCTCTTGCAATCGATTGATCATAATAAATGTTGCCGTGCCATTAAATGAGTCAGAAACATATTTTTTTAAAGGTCAGAAAGTGACATAATGCTGCTTTAATAGATGGTTTATCCTTCTTGTTTAGTCAGTTTGGTAAACAGTGAACTCACATTCTGGATGTAAAATCTTGTTCCTACTGAAAGGCAGATTGTAATGTTTGGTGTGTAGTCACAAGTCCCAACAAATCATTTTAGCAGGTTACTATAACAGCATTTTCATCCTTCATAAACTTCATAGCAATTCATGCTCGTGTGTCAAGGGTCGAGCTTACTGTTAAATGTCCAAAGTTTATCTGGGTCATGCAATGGATGCTCAAAATCATCCAAATATCTGTAACATAATAAGCTCAAATTGTAAACTAAATCATTTTGAAAGTGCCAAGAACACCTGAAACCCACCATACTACACACCTCCTCCTCAAGATGACTGCTGATACTAAGTCGCTATAAGTGCTCTTTTATGGTGTCATTAAGTTTGCCCACAACAGTCCTTAAAGAGCACATTGCCTCCATGGAGATGTAATGGGGACATGCCCTGTAAATCAAAGAGTGGTAAAAATGGAAGCTGCCTCACATTAGTGATGGCTAATTAGCTAATAGCAATGAAGACCGGAGGGTGTTTGTTGCTTGCTGGTGCCATATGTCTCACAAGCAGGACCTCAGGAGAAGCTCTGGCTTTGTGTTTTCATGGGTCATTTTGCATCTCCCCAGGGCGCATTAAAAATGGCTAAATTCAACACCCGTTTGCAAGAGACAGAAAAAATGTGTGAATATGAATGAAAGACACAAATGAGAACAAGTTAACCTCATGCTGCTTGCCTCATAAAAAACATGTTTGGAGCGAGCGGCGAGGGAATATTTCAGCCATGTTAAATGAAATCTGGCTACAACTACCTGCTCCCTCTAAAAAACGCTTTGGCTGTTCACCTTGCTGGGAGAAAGAGGCTGCATCCAGAGGACTCTCAACATGGATGATTAATTCTGAGGACACTTTCTTGTCAAGAGGACCATTACTCCACCAATAGAAGCAATGTGTTTTGTCAGGCCTTTGAAATTCAAATGATGTCTTTCACTTTGTGTCCCACTGAGGGCTTTGAACGTTCTCGTAAAAGAGCAACTGAGATGGGACCGACAGGAGCTGGAGGAGAACAGAAAGGCAAAATCAGTTTCATCCCAAAAATAGATGACAGGAATGAACCAAGAGGACAAAAATAGACTATTAAAGAAGAAACTTTCTAAGGTTTTGAAATCTACAGAAACAGCTATTTTATTAACAGCACAGCCATCATATGTTGCTTGGCAACATCCTACTTTCATCAACTATTGACTGTCCAAAATATGCCAAAATGAATTAATGCAGAGTTCATCCACAGGCTTCTTAAAATATATTAACATACTAAATGCTAAAGTTAGTCTGTGCTAGCAGATGGATGAGACTGCATGCAGCAGTGCTGTAACCTAAATGCTGATGTCAGCATGCGTGAACAAAACAATGATAACGTTAACCTATGGATTTTCACAGGTCTTAAATTTACAGTGATCATTTTAATTTATGTGTGTGCTCCTCCACATCGAGAGGAGACAGATGAGGCGGCTCTGACATCTGGTCAGGATTCCTCCTGGACGCCGCCACCGGAAACAATCACAAAACAGCTAAAACTGAGGGAAATTTCTTCATTTTGCAGTTATTTAAATACAAATAGGTGTTACACGATTTGATGGAAGACTGACTGAAGTGGCCATACATAAATGAACCCAGTAGGAGGACTCACACCATGTAGACAGAAACCAGATTGGTTAAACATGAGTTGTGCAATGTAGACCAGCAAGGTGTGGCAGCAGGAGCCTTGGCTGAATGATGTGTTTTCAGACCATGAAACATGGCTTTAAATTGCAGAGGAGCTACAATCTCTAAATATCAAATATATCAACACACACAGTATTAAACAGGACTGTTAGTCTGTAATTTCATTACCACAGCCACACAGCCTATGCTGTGCTTCAACGTTGCAGTGGATTACGAACACTGTCCTGGTGAAATCCACACACATCACTCTTAATGTTATAGCCAAGTCCATGTAACAGTTGTCTGGTTGTTGTAATGTACAACTTTCATTCTGTCTGGTAATAGAACTGGTCTGGTTACAAGCGTGGATGATTACTGACTGGTTTCAGCTGGTGGAGCACAGGTCCAGCTTCAAAACACCCGACTCCACGTCTGTAAGTCAGGCAACACAGAGAAGGTGGATCAATATGTCAGACCACTGACATCCACAACAGGAAAATGGAAAAAGCTTTTTTTTTTTTTTTAAGCAATTAAAGCTTTAAAGCAATACTAAGTTGGGCCCCAGACTTGTTTTTATGTCACACTGACATTCGTTATGCACATTGTCCTGCAGCATCCCATGGCTGAGAAACTGTACTGGACAACTGTTTGTTTCATCATTCAACAGTTGCATTTTGCTTTGCAGCACCATATCACACACCAATAACTGGGTGCAAACACACACTGGTCATTTTCAATGAGCAATGTGGCTGAATCAGCAAAAAATACAAGAAGACATTACTTAAGGAGGAGAGGAAAAGAAAGAAAGTGACAGATCAAGAGAAGATAAGAGTCAACATCAGACTGACTTTTACTGGATGTAGAGATCTCAGAGAACAGACAGGATGAAGATTTTGCTGGATCAGCCGTTGTTAAAGGGCATAATAATAAAACAGCTCTATTAGTCTCTTTAATCACATGATTGACAAAAATAAACAAAAGCTGAACCTACCATTGGTTGGCTCTCATTCACATTCTCTGGCTTTTTGTCCCTAAAGCCCTCTGCAGGAAAAAGATCCATCTCATCACCCTGGTATCAAACGATTTTCATATTAGCCTTGGTATCGATGCTATCAATATTTGGATCAATCCGCCCAGCCCTACTGTAATAGTGTTTGTATCAGCTTAGTGCACAACGTTCAACTCTGTACAGAGTTTCAGTTTAATTTTTCACCAACATCTTGTGTTGATGATGAAAAACCAGATGACAAAACCGACCTGTAGGATCTGCTGCATTATGTGCACAAAATTAGACAGGTTTTAATGTCAGAACTCCCTCAGAGCGGAGTCTGTGAAGCCATATAAGGAAGTTATATTTAATCTTGTCAGTTTTTGTTGAAAAGTTATCATTTTTCAAACCATAATGAGCTTATTTGATGTGAGGATGTTCTCAACATTCACAAGCCAGCGGCACAAAAATGTAGTCAGTGAACTAGAAGTTTAAGATAAATATCTATGAAAGTACAATGGCTGCACAGATAAAAGGTGCAAAGGAGAGGAAGACAGAGCTTTTTCAAATTTATCTATGAAGGCATTAAATAGAAACAAGTAATAGATGAACAAGCATGAGGTAACTGCAGGAGAACTCAGCCTGATGTTCTAGATTCATACTTTTACTTAAAAAAAATACCTTTGTTTGACTCAGTTCTGTGAGTGTTATGATGGACCTCACAGAGGCAGACTGGATTAACACGGCTCTTTAATTAAGAAACTGATCTCAAACAATCATAGGCGCCGATTCAGCAAAATTAATATTCCATATGATTTGTGGTTTATTATTTTTAAAAAAATGAATCAAACTCGCAACAAAATTATCAACTTCCTAAAAAGACATTTTACAAACGTTCATCAATTAAATAACCACCAACAGAAACCTTCGCAGCTGCGTTAGACAACACTTAAATGCTTTGACGAGTGAAACAGAACTGCCTCCTAACAAAGAGGAAAATTCATACAAGCCAACACAATATAACCCATCAACTATCAACACATATAGCTCACATAGTAACCGCCTGCTGAAACCAGAGGTTTTTTTGTTTGTTTGTTTTGGTTTATTCACTCACCAGTCCTGCTAGTTCTTCATGAGAAGTGTATTGCTCCTTGCAGGTGTGCGTTTGATGAACTCATTGGCGATTACGTCCAGGTTCAGTGTTCGTGATGGTGTCTTGTGATAGTAAACTATCCATGGGAATTTAAATTTCCATATAGCTTGATACGTCCTTCCTTCTTTTGACCATCTTCGCTGTGTAGGTTGTTTTTGTCTTTGATATTTCTGCAACCTGACTGGGCACAGCTGGTAGCACTGGTACAACTGGACGTTGCACTTGTAGAAACATTGGGCTCACTTGATGTTTGGGGATTCCTGATCACAAATTTGTCAATTTTTTTTAACCTAAATGTTTACTTGTCAAAAATAGCATCCACCAGGGAACGTCACCTGTGCGGTGAGTTTGACACTACTTCTCTGAGCATGCTTGGTCAGGCAGACTTTACCAGCAATCCCACGTGGGTGCTCGGTATTGTCCCTGGGTGCTCGGGCCCCGAAGCACCCACGGAATCAGTGCCTATGCAAACAATAATCTTACTGAGTAAGCCAAAGGAGGCAAAAACACGGGAGTCCAGATGAATATATAAAGTACATAAAAGTTGGGCGGAGCCTCTGTGATGTCACCCGTAGGTTTCTGAAGAGCAAAAGTGAAGCTCGTTGGGCAGTTCCCACCGTCACCATTTTGGCAGCGTCACTCCTGCCGTCGCTCCAGGAAAATACAAAAATGGGCGAAGAGGTGGAGCTGAGAGGGTGACTGTGAAGGTGGGGGTGGATGATTGACATCTATCAAACTCGAGCTGCCTCGTGCAACACTCATACATAAACTGCCTCTTCTCAGACATGAATGTTGGTCACAATAAAGAGCTTTTAGCATTTTTGCATTTGGATCAGTGCCGAGTCCTAGAAGCATCCCATCAAAGACAAATATGGTTCTTTAAAGAGCTTCATTGCACTGCAGCTGTTGCAGTGACTGCACAGAATCAACTTTTAAAGCATGGCACAATAATACTGTCATCAACACGGTTATAGCCCAAATTTCACAGTCTTTGGAAAGTGTTGGAATAACTGTAAAAATATATGTGTGACAATCTGTTTGCACGTCCAGAGCAATTCTCCCCCCAAACTTGTTTTAATCTCAAAACATGTTCAAAATCACTCATCCAGATACCCAGTAAACTCATTACAAAGCCATAATTCATTTAAACATTAAAACTGAATAAAAAGTCATAATAATTCCCACCCAAAAATATATACTTAATTAACTTGGGTCCATTCGTAAGTTTGTGTTGTATTTTCCGATTGTTACCATGTTTCTTCTTTGTTTTTTGCCAGTTGTTGCTATGTTGCTTCTCCTACATTTTTACGCTTGTCCGGCTCTGAGGACTAGATTGTAGATGAGTTGCGGGACAGCATCTTTATGTTTAGTGTCTTATTTTTTATCTTCACTTGTGAGGTCTTGAACCGATAAAAAATCTTAGGAGATTAAAAAAATCATTATGTGTGTACCAGGCTTTAGCCTAGAGACTGATTGGGGAAAATGACTTGCACGTGCGAAGGAGTATTGGGCCTATAAGCAGCCAGAGTGAGCAGGCTTGGAAGGCAGTAACCGGAAATAAAGGAGGACCTGTGACAGAAAAACAGGGCGGGAATACAACAGCGGATGAAAGAGGTCAGAGGCAGCACAAAGCGGATCCAGTCAATCCTTTAAAATGGATTAAATGGCATTGTGAACTGAAGATTTTTAAGAGGAGATTTTGTTAGCAACCATTATTAATTTCAATGTGAAGGAAAGCCTCATATTAGAATTATATTAGATTTTGGGAATCAAACATCTGCACAAGACCCCATTGCTATGGTAACTGCTGAATGAGCTCTGAGTATAAGTGTGTGAACGGAGTGGGCGGTGCCTTCAACATCACAGGTAGGATAGATTTCCTTTTCTCTTTTTTTCTTTTTTTTTTTTACCCTGTCCTGTCCAGCATCCTAACATACAGAACAGTGGTCTGTGTGCCTTATTTTGCTTGACAGATTTGCTCTACCAAGGGACGCATCATATATACCTGGCTGTGAATAACAGTTGTCTAGGCTGCCCAAAATACACCACACACACACAAAAAAAAAATTAAAACAATATAAACTACCACAGTACTACATGATACATAAAGAAAATAGGATAATGATGATATGAAAAAGTAAAGTAGTCATCAAACGTACCTGCAGAGAAACGTACCGACACACAAACAACAGCAACATCTAGTCAGAAGCAGATGGAGAGACGAGCACGTTTGTGAGCATGCACGTGTGAACGTGTGTGTGTGGCCATGCAACGAGGAAGAAAAATGGAAGAAAAGCAGGTCCACAGAGCACCAAGCCCAGGACGGCCAAAGCAGACAGAGCAGCGGCCACTCAGACCAGAGCAGAGGGGCCCCCAGACTGGAGCCCCCCGGCGCGATTGAGCAGGTGTACCGGGCAGCACAGGGCGACGGTGAGCAGGCCCAGCGGGTGCCGCGCGCCGCGCCGCGGGCCGCACAGAGGACAGGAACCCCACAGGCCCACCCATTTCCCCCAGCAGAGCCCCGCCCAGGAACCCGATGGAACCTGACTGCCCAAGGCAAAACCACCGCAGGCCACACAAACCCAACACCAAGGCTAGGTACCCTTAATGCCCCCAAAACCCCTCTCTGCTCCAACCCTTACCTCCCCACTTACCCAAAACATATCTGTTGCCCTCTCCCTGCCACCTCTCCCCATCAACCCCCTCCCCCCCTCCACCAGGGGCAGCCCAGACAGGCCACGGGTAGGCAGGCCCAGATCGAACCCTCTCCACACCTACCCACATCACCAGCCCCCCCAATGCGGCACCGAGGACCGCCCTCAGGGCAAACAGCGCCCAGCAGCACCCCACACAGGACTCCCGGCAGGTATCGAACCTTCAACCCCCACAGCCCCGAGCACAGCCCAGGACACAAGAGTGTAGGAAGACCCCCGACCCCATGCCCTTCTGCCTGAGTTGTGTGTGCATGAGTGTGGGCTATTTATAATGCAATTAAAAACTGGAAGGAGCCATGAGATGGTGGTGGGTCCCACTGCTGCCAGGCAGCAGGACCCCCTCAGGTCTCCCTCAGTATGTGTGAGTGTGTGTTATGTGTGTAGTGCTGTGGTGTTAAATGTGGTAATGTCTAAAGTGTAATAAAAATCGGGAGGAGAGGTCACAACTGGAGGGGATGGGGGAAGGACCACCTCTGTGGCTCCTGTCTGCCCACCCACAGCCCGTGTGCTCGTCCCCACAAGGCCCTAAATGTGTATTGGTGTCTAAGTTGTAATTAAAATTTAGTGGGGTAGGCAGTCGCAGGGGTCCACCGAGGGATCCCGCAACTGGGGACTGCTCAGCCAAAACCCACTGTCTCCGCCCACACCATAGTGCTCTGTGTGGTGTGTATGGTGTGGGGTGGCAGGGGAGGAGAGGGGCACAACCGGGAAGAAGATCTCTCTCCCGGGCGACCAACTCCTCAGCTGGCCACTGTAGTCGCCGCATGCCTATCCAGGACCGCCCGAGGGCAGAAGGGCAAAGGCCTGGCCTGGCCAAGAGTCCAAGGTAGCAGCCCCCCGGACGTCCACTCACCTCCTAACCTAAATTACACCATAATTTTGTTACCTAAACCAGTGTTACCAACAGCCCCCTTTCATCATTTATATGAACCACAGAAGAAGATTTAACACATGGTATAAAATGTTCCTTTTTATTGAACTCTTAGTCAAAGATTAGACAGGGATGACAGATGTGCAGCGAGCAACCCTTGTCAACGCTTTCCCACTGATGCATCAGACACCCATAGCCTGCAGATGGCGCTGTTTAACCCTGTCAAACATTCCAACACAGTGGGATGATTTCAGGCAGTTGTGTCAAAGTTGACCCGTTGTTTCATGAGGCCTTGTTTTCACCATCCTTAGAGGGTGGAGACAAAGGGTGCGTAAGTATTATCAGAGCCTTGGCAACACTTTTCAAGGAAAGCCTGTTGTGGTTGTGTGTAGACGTAGTGTACTGGCAGAACTCTCCCTCCTTTTTCAGAAGTCCACGGTGGGGATGAAGGATCACTATAGCAGGGACCATACGGCAGCGCTGCTTCCTCTGGACCCCTTTTTATAGTAAAGACTTTTTAGCCTCCCTGATTTTATTTTTTTCCCTTTTTTACGATTGAGCTTACATTCTTTTAATGTAAATGTATTTGTTGATCTTATCATTTTAATGGATTAATAGAATAAATCTTCCCATCCTTACATGATGTTGTTGCCCTCTGTTCCCTCCAAGTCACATTGAATTTTGGCGTTGTCAGCAGAATCGGGTTTGAGAGCAGTTTGGTTGGACAAGAAACAAAATCAAAAGGATGATGATGGTGCCTGTGCACCCTGGTGCCCCCTGGCTCCCAAATTTTAAAGGTCCAGGAGGTGATTTAAGGTAATCGGGGGTTGCTTGGTGCCCAAGAGCTAACAGAGGCTAAACAAGTTGATATTGCTTTGGGCGCTTTAACTGGGTAAGCTAAACAGCAAGTCAGTGTTTTAGAAGATGATGAGAAGGATTGTGTTCACATGATTTTTGTATTTTTGCACCCCCTGTATAGTGATCTCATACCTCTGCTCATTTTAAGGTCACAGTTTTTTTTATTTTTTTTTATTTTATACAAAACCTAACCATCTCATTCAAGCATTCATTCTTAGACTACAAGAGTTGTATTGCAGGTTGCGGCAGCATGTCCCAAGTGATGGCCCCTCTGAAACAGTTTTTCAGGGCCAGTTACTACTGGGGCTACAAGAGGGACCATTGACCCAGGCCATGAGAGTTTACGCTCGTAGGCACCTAGAAGAAGACTTTGCTGCAGGGAAAAAGGAGGCCTTACTGCTAGATGTGGAGCATGGCCATCACCAGACAGAAGTAAAATGTACAGCAATAAATTATCTACTCTTTCAATCTCAAACTGATACAGACTCCTCCAACACACAAAGCTGGCAATACTCTTGACTTGGTGCTGACCAGAAACTGCTTCACAGCCGACCTGTCTGTCACCCCGCTGCACCTCTCAGACCACTTCCTGGTTAAATTCTCTGTCTTCCTTCCTCATGTCACTCAAGCGGCTCCAAAAATGGTGTCCTACCGCAGAAACTTGAGATCCCTCAGACCTACACAGCTGTCTGATGAGGTTTACTCTACCCTCCCTTCCCACTCAGACTTCTCCTTACTGTCTGTTAATGAGGCTACAGAAACACTCTGCTCCTCTCTCGCCTCCTCTCTGGACAAACTCTGTCCTCTGGTGTCAAAACCAGCCAGACAAAACCCTCCCAGTCCATGGCTCACAGATGCTCTAAGGGATCACAGAGCCGGACTCAGGGCGGCTGAAAGAAAGTGGCGCAAATCAAAAGAGCACACTGACTTGTCTGAGTACCAGCAAAAACTCGAAACTTTCACATCCAGCCTAAAGGCAGCCAAGATAGCCTTTTATCAGAACAGGATCCGCAATGCTCCCAACACACGACATGTTCATGGTGTTTAACTCTCTTCTATCTCCACCACCTGCTCAGCCTCCCACTATGCTGACTGCAGAAATGTTTGCTTCCTACTTCACTGAAAAGGTTGCTACCATCAGCAACCAATTCACTGAGCCTGACCAACTCAGCCTTACCAAACCAGCTACTGGTGCCTCACTCTGCTCTTTCCGCTGTCTGAATGAGGACGAAGTCTCTAAACTTCTAGTCAGCTCAAAACCCACAACCTGTCCTCTTGATCCTGTTCCCTCTGACATCCTGCAGAGCATTTTACCTACAGTCAAATCTGCAGTAACTCATATTATCAACTCCTCTCTTAAATCCGGTGTCTTTCCTTCTGCCTTCAAGCAAGCTCGGGTTACCCCACTGCTGAAGAAACCCACACTCAACCCAGCCCAGGTTGAAAACTACCGGCCGGTCTCATTGCTTCCATTCATGTCTAAACTACTAGAGCGTGCCGTCTTCAGTCAGGTCTCACAGTTCCTCCCAGACAACAACCTGTTAGATCCATATCAATCTGGATATAGGCAAGGCCGCTCTACTGAAACTGCTCTCCTGTCAGTTACTGATTCCCTACGGCTTGCCAGATCCACTGGTCAATCCTCAGTCCTTATACTGCTGGACCTGTCGGCTGCCTTTGACACGGTCAACCATCATTTACTGTTCTCCAAACTCTTGGAGCTTGGCATCTCAGGATCTGTCCTCTCGTGGTTTACATCCTACCTCACAGGGAGATCATTCAAAGTATCTTGGCGAGGGGGCGTGTCCAGATCACATGGGCTGACAACAGGGGTGCCTCAGGGCTCGGTGCTCGGCCCTCTTCTCTTTTCCCTATACACCTCCTCACTCGGTGCAGTCATTAGCTCTCATGGTTTCTCCTACCACTGTTATGCAGATGACACTCAGCTTTTCCTTTCTTTCCCACCTGATGACACAACTGTCTCAATGCGAATATCAGCATGCCTTGCTGATATCTCTGCATGGATGAAGGATCGCCACCTTCAGCTAAATCTGTCCAAGACTGAGCTTATTCTCTTTCCAGCCAGTCCTTCTTTACCACCACAGATAAGTGTGCAGCTTGACTCAATCACACTAGTGCCTACATCTTCTACCAGGAATCTTGGTGTCATGGTAGACAACCAGCTGACCTTTAAGGACCATGTTGCCTCGGTTTCCCGGTCTTGCCGATTTGCTCTCTACAACATCAGGAGGATCAGACCCTACCTGACTGAACACACGGCCCAGCTCCTGGTCCAGGCTCTGGTCATTTCACGCATTGACTACTGCAACTCCTTACTGGCTGGCCTGCCTGCATGCTCAGTTAAACCTCTGCAGATGATCCAGAACGCAGCAGCACGTCTGGTCTTCAACCAGCCCAAAAGAGCTCATGTCACTCCACTGCTAATTGCTCTTCACTGGCTTCCAGTTGCAGCACGCATCAAATTCAAAGCTCTGCTTCTGGCTTACAAAACAATAACCCAAACGGCTCCGGTCTACCTTCACTCGTTAATCCAGAGCTACACTCCCTATCGAAACTTACGCTCTACCAGTGAAAGACGCCTAGTGCTCCCACCACAACGTGGCGCAAAATCAGTAGCTAGACTCTTCTCCTCTGTTGTTCCCCGGTGGTGGAACGATCTACCAAACTCCATCCGATCCGCAGAGTCCGTATCCACTTTTAAGACCAAGCTAAAGACTCAGTTGTTTAAGGAGCATTTCCACATTTAGCTTAACTAAATGAGTCAGAAAGATTTGTCCAGCTTTTTGGCTCAACCAAGTACTGAAGAAGCTGTGTGCACTTATGCCCAAGATGATATTGTGTGATGAAATCATGCACTTATGCCCAAGTTGATATTATGTGATGAAATCATGCACTTATGACCAAGTTGATATTGTGTGATGAAATCGTGATCCTGTATTTAAATAAAATGACTAAAAAAAAAAAAAAAAAAAAAAAAAATTATATGCACTGCACTAGCACTACATGACAGCACAAAAGCGGTCTGACTATCACTTAATTATGACGTCCCATCTTGTTTGAATTCATGCTTGTGTTGTTCTTCCTCTCAAATGTAAGTCGCTTTGGATAAAAGCGTCTGCTAAATGACTGTAGAATAGAATAGAATAGAATAGAAATGACTCACAGCCATTCCCAAGGCCAACACAACAGCCCAGCTGGAAGAGCATGAAGCAGAAGATCATGGAGGATGGGAAATCTCAGATGAGCGACCTTGCACAGGGGTTGCTAAAAGAGCTCAAACCGCTTCTCCAGCCAGCTGCACCTGTCCCCTTACCCCAAACACAGACAAGGAGACATCACATGCGGCCACGGATGGAAAGTAATCAATGTGATGATCAAGGTAGACCCATTTGCCGTCATTGTAAGGTGGCTGGATACATGGCCAGGGTTTGTAAGGGGTCTCTTTAAACTAGACCCCTATGCTACTGAGGCACATGTGGTAGGGGTTGTGAGTGCACCAAAGGGAGAAGGGGCCACTGAAGCATTTATAGGACATTGCACAATTATTGGTAAAATGGTGGAAGGCGTGAAACTGTCAAGATTGCTGGATACAGGATCACAAGTTACGCTAATAGGCAGAGTCTATTTGAGGAACATTATCACCAGTTTGTGTTTTGGTACAGCCCTGTGAATTTCCAGTTAAAGGCAGCAAAGGGCCTTAGAATCCCATACACTAACTGTGCAGTATTGGATTTCAAGATGGAAGACATAGAGATACCAGTAAGAGTGGTGATTATCAAAGATGAACACTGTACCCATCCTCTTATTATTGGTAATAATGTTGTGACTGGCTGCTGAGATGCCCTGTCACAGCCAAGAACATGTGCCCTCCCTCTGCAATAATAGACGAACCACCAAGAGTGGAGGGATGCTTTTGCTACCTGCCAGTGTGTCAAGGCTACCATGACAGCAGATGGACTTTTGGGGTGTGTACACCTTGCCAGCAGACAGGAAGTCCTCTTGTCCCCGAAGGGTGAAGTGTTGGTCTGGGGCCGGGCTAAGGTGGGCCCTAGAGGTGCAGACTACTGTACCTTGGTGGAAGTGCTTCCAGACTCAAACAGTGTTGGAGTTGCACGGACCATTGTAGTGGTAAAGTATGGTAGAGTCCCTTTGAGAGTCTGTAACCCTCATGCTTACCAACTGAATCTAGGGCGCTACCAGAAGCTTGGGAGGCTGTACCACATGGATGAAACGGATGTTCAAGGACTGTGAGATTTGCAGCTGTCCCTATAGGGGAGGACTCTGTTGTGGATGTTGCCCTGGTGGATGTTTTTATGGCTCAGATAACCAGGAACTCTCCAAGGAGGTGAGTGGCTTTGCTAACTGGCCTGATTTGTCTGCAGAGCAACAGGGAGAGCTACGCGCCTTGCTATGCAAGTGGCAGGAAGTGTTTGCCCACACAGACCTGGTACAGCACTGAATCTACAGAGGTGACGCTGCACCAATCAGAGAGAGGTACTGTCCACTCGCTTCTATGATATACAAAGAAATGAGATCTCACCTTTCTGATATGTTGGAAAAGGGGATCATTAAGGAGAGTTGTACGTCATGGACTGCACCCATTGTCCTAGTCATGAAAATGGATGGAAGCTCAAGATTCTGTGTCGACTATAGAAAATTGAATGCAGTGACAAATAAAGATGCTTTTCCCTTGCCCAGGATTGAGGAGACTCTGACCAGCCTGACCCAAGCAGAACGGTTCTCCACTCTTGACATGGCCAGCGGTTGTTGGCAGGTTGAAATGGATCTACAAGACTGAGAGAAGATGGCCTTCACAACACCACTGGGGTTGTCTGAGTTTGACCACATGCCTTTTAGACTATATAATGCATTAACTACTTTTCAGTGGCTGATGCCGCTGTGCCTGAGAGGGCCCCTGACTGAATTCTTGCTGGTATATTTAGAAGAATTTATCATTTACTCACCTGACTTTTCTTCTCATCTGCAGCACATGGGAGAGGTGTTTAAAAGGCTGTGGCAGCATGGGCAAAAACTGCACCTCGACAAATGTAAGCTCTTGCAACCAGAGGTAAAGTTTTTGGGCCATGTGGTGGATTTGAGTTGGGTGAAACCAGACCCGGATAAGATCAAAGCTGTTTTGGACTGGGACACACCTACAACCATCAGACAGGTATGAGTCTTTTTTGGGCTGGCAGGCTATTACAGGTATTTTGCACTCAATTTTGTCAAAATTGCATGCCCATTAAACCACCTGTTGACCGGAATACCAACTGACAAGTGGTCCGAAAACCAGAGGGTACTGTGGCCCCCTGAATTCTTCCCATCCTTACTTGTGTTTCACTCTGTTCGCCTTGCTTGCTTTCTACCCGTGTCACAAACTCATTTTAAAGCATTAAGACATTGACAAGCCCAGGGGCCTCATTTATAAAGCTGGCATAGGAACAAAAACCGGCATACGCCAAATATAGTCAACTTCAGTGATTTATAAAAACCAAACTTGCCAGGAAAATGACAACAGGAAACGGTGACACCACCGGTCCAGAATAAAATTGAGGAAAGGATGTGAAATGTGAGACATTTGTGCACAATCCACTATTACTTTTCACACCACATGCTAGATATTTAAGCTGTTTGCAGAAATTAATAAAGATGCACATTCTATATTAATTCTCCTAAAGAGCCACGCTGGGGGGAAAAACAGGATGTTCAGGAACAGGGGAGATGATGTTTATAATAACATCAACCACTAAAACATGTTCTGTCATTGTGAAACAAATTTTATATAACATACATTTAGCTAAATAAGGTGGACAGTTCGCTGTAGAGGTGCATTTCTTTTATTTATTTATTCTTGCACATTGCTTCTTTTAATTCTTGTCCCAATTTCTGTCCATTCATTCATTCATTCATTCATTCATTCTCTGAACTGCTTGGTCCATTATGGGTCGTGGGTAAGCTGGAGCCTATCCCAGCATTAACAGGTGAGAGGCAGGTACACCTGAACAGGTCACCAGTCCATCACAGGGCCAACACATAGGGGGCAAACAACCATTCACACACACACACACTCCTAGGGAGAATTTAGAGTCATCAATTAACCTAACATCATGTCTTTGGATGGTGGGAGGAAGCCGGAGTATCCGGACAGAACCCACGCATACACGGGGAGAACATGCAAACTCCACACAGAAAGGCGCACCCCCCCCCCCCCCATGGTTCAAACCTCCCCCCAGCCGAGATTCGAACCAGCGACCTTCTTGCTGTGATGAAGTGGCGTTTTAACCGTCAGCTGATTATTTGTTTCATGCTTGTCTTTTAATAGTCTTTTATTTCTGTTTTATTGTTTAGTCCCCCTCATTTATATTTCTATTTTATCACTTTTAGTTGTACAGCACTTTGGTCAACATATGCTGTTTTTAAATGTGATTATAAATAAAGCTAACTTGACTTGAACCCTCGAGTTACCTGTTCTAACATCTGAGCTACTGCCAGCCCTGTAGTTAATTAACCTTTCATGCCAGATTACCTCCACTCATTCCCCTACAATGTGGCTGCAGCAGTAATGTAACTCTGCCTAGCTTGGAGGCATCCTTTAATCCAAGGCACTTGTCTCCTTGTTGTAACCAGTGCCTGGGAGTGTAAAACATCTCCATTCGCTGCAGGCAAGCAGGAACCCTGGGGTACCACCGAAGATAACAATTTCCCCTTAATTATTAAACACAGAGAAGCACTGAAAGTATACAAAGTGTGTGATCCATTATTTACCAAGCTCTATACATTATTGACTTTGCAGACTGAAAAAATTATTGGGACTTTGTTTTCCATGTTAGCATGATGACAAACAAGAGACGCCTGCAGGTAGTGCACTTGCATTACTTTGAATGACCAATCACATTTGTGGAAATAATTTCAAGGCATTTGAGTGAATGTGATCGAGTGAACAGGTTCAGGCATTTGATTGCCTTCAGTTGCCACACATTTTGTCAAGCTAATTTATTTTCCTCTCTGCATTGATTACGTCTTGCTCTGGGCTAGATGAAACACGTGGGAGGGCCTATCATCTCCATCATAAATTTGGATGTCTGCTTCTCCTGACCTTGGAAGGGTAAACAGATGAAAGGAGAGAAAAACAACTTCCTAAGCACATTTCCTTGTTGGTTTCCTGCGGGCTTGTATAATAAATAGCTTTTTCTCTCTTGTGCAGTAGGTGAACTCATACTGTAGCTCTGATGGGTTGCATCACCGGGGATTATGCCATGCCTAACTAATGTAATTTGTGCTGAGTTTAAAGAATTTCTAATAAGACCATCTTTGCTGCATATCAGTGTAAGCTTCAGGCACATCAAAAGGAACTCCAGGTTTGAAGCAAAGTGATGGATATTCTTCATTGCAACTGTGACTCAAAACAAAGACTCGGATAAACTAAACAAAGCAAAATGTTTAGTTGCGTCTGGCTGCCTATCAACTTCACAGCAAATCACATTGTGTACAAAAGATGGCAGAAGTTTAGCCTGCTGGAAATGCTTCTATTACATTTTAGACAAGCTTACACAGGATGTGCTGCTGAGTTCTTATGGGCCAGGTTTGGACTGTAACAGTCTGTCGTCATACTCATGTGGAGATAACTGAGAGAAGGAATTTGTGAAAGATACATGTGCTTTTATTAAGTAATTAACTACAAAGAGAACTTATATTACGATTAGATCACATTTTAATCAACTGGGAGCGGTTTGTAAAGTATAACTGGAATTTATGTCATTTTTTCCAGAATTTCTCTAATTTTACAAACTGAAATGTTTGTTCTAGCTGGTAATGGCCTAACGGGGCACCAAAAACTGCCACTCACCTTTGGTTAACCAGTTGGGGACCAGCTGTGTGATTTGTCTAGTACAGGGGTTGGCAACCTGCATCTCCAGAGCCTTCTGGAGACTATTAAAAGAGGCTCTCTGGACCTTCCACAATGGCTCTTAATACATGCCTATAAATGCTAAAAAAATAAAATAAAACAAATAAGCGTTTTAAATTTTGATCTTATTTTTTAAAAATGCAGGTTTTTACAAAATTTTCAGTTTTTTCATGGAATAATTGGTTGAAATTTCTATAACGTGACACTAAAAGTACCAGTAATATTTTTTCATTTGTTTTTCTTGTATAAGTTGGAGACTATGGCTTTTTTAAACATCATTTTCCACAAATATCTACATCTCATAGAAGAGTCTGTCTATTCTCTTTTTGCAAAAATTTCATGTTTTTCTTCGTTTTAAAACCTACAAACAGAAATAAAAGTGTGTTTCTTCAAAAATGACAACAAATTTCCTTTAACTTTTACTTATCAAAAATTAGAAGCTGTCTTTTTTTCAAAAGTTCTTGTAACATGTGGGCCTCTAAACGAGTTTTATTTAGCTGGGCTGAGGGGAAAATGGCTCTTTGGATTGTTGCAGACCCCTGGTCTAGCATCAGAAACTGATGCACTTTCTTTGTATGAGGTCTGATGTCATGTCCACATAACTAGACCCAGGAAAGAGGGACAGCTACTCCTTTAGTCTGAATGCAGACTAGGGTGTGTAGAAGGGTTAGCTTTATTTACCTAACCTAACTACTAGTTGAGTTAGCTTTAGGTTGCTACATGAAACGCATTTCACAAACTTAAGGTTTAGCTTTATTTAGTCAACTTTGATTTTTTTTTCAACAGCTGCAATCAGCATTTGCGATAACTTGCAACAAGTCTTTTACAGCGCTGTGGAGGAGTTTTGGCCCACTCATCTTTGCAGAATTGTTGTAATTTAGATATGCTGGAGGGTTTGAGCATGAACCGCCTTTTTAAGGTCAAGACTTTGATGAAAATGTCCTCAGTGGATAGGAAGCTGCACGCACTGATTTTCCTTGGAGCTTTGACCAACCGTTACTCAGTAGAGTATATACGAAGGGGTTGATGACACACCTCTGAGTGGAGACAGTGTTGATTGTCAGTGGTGAAGACAAGTGACCATGGATCTTAACGATCTGCGTTCTGTTGGTAAGGAAGTCCATTACCCATTTACACAGAGATGGTTTAATTCCCAGCAGTGCCAGCTTCTCTACCAGCATCCCTGGAATGATCGTATTAAAGGCTGAGCTAAAATCCAGGAAAAAGAGCCTGATATAAGCCTCTCTGTTCTGCAGGTGGGTGAGAGCCTGATGGATTATAGCTGCCACCGTATCAGAAGTGCTTCGATTGTTCCTGTACGCATATTGGTGAGGGTCAACCCTGACACTAATAGTGTTGGTTATATGCATTCTCACCAGTCTCTCAAAGTTTTTACTAACCACTGATGTTAAGGCCACAGGCCGGTAGTCATTCGTGCAGGTGACTGTGGAGCCATGACAGACTGTTTCCAGAGGTCTCAATCCCTGGAAATTGTAGACCACTCTGTCAAGGTGGCGTGGAAGGTGTGGACCCAAATGCAAGCAGATGACGAGGCAGAAGGCAGACCGGTGCAGGAACAAGGTTTTAATAACGAAAACCTGCAAAACCAAAACCCTACGGAGGCAAAACTGGCACATGGCATGGAGACCACAATGAACTAAACGTGGCATGAACGCTAATTAACATGAAGACTACAGTCTAATAATGGACTGGCAGGGAATGAATGAAACCAATATATACCCAGGAGAACTACATGGAAACGGGTGACGTAAATGAGCCAAATCACACCTGGTGCACTGATGACATGGAAGCAGAAAGCAAAAACAGAATACACAAAGGAAAGAACTTCAAACGAAGACAAAGAACAAAACATGAAAAAACTACCAAACCAAAAACCACAGATTATGACACGCTCAACCTTTATCCAACCTTCAGATTTAACAACAATTATCCAGATACATTAAGATTTAAAGGCATGTTGCTGTTCTTTTGCAATTGGTTCTATTGCAGCTGTCAGACTGCAGTTTATTCACACAGCTAAGGAAACTCTGGGTTGCCCTGAGATGGGATGAAATGAGATAAGACTGTGATCCCACAATGGGGAGATTTATGTTACAGCAGCATTGATCAAGGAATAGTTCACACACAGGCTTTCTGTATATTAATTCTTAAGAACATATAATTAGATGCTAATTAGCTAAGATAATTAAACAAAAAATTCCATCCATTATCTTGACCGCTTATTCCATTACGGGTCGCGGGTGAGCTGGAGCCTATCCCTGCATTTTAACAGGTTAGAGGCAGGTACACCTGGACAGGTCACCAGTCTGTCGCAGGGCCAACACAGATAGACAAACAACCATTCACACACACACTCTCCTAGGGAGAATTTAGAATAACCAATTAACCTATCATGCATGTCTTTGGACGGTGGGAGGAAGCCAGAGAACCCGGAGGGAACCCACGCATACATGGAGAGAACATGCAAACTCTACACAGAAAGGCCACGTCCTCAAGGTTCGAACCTCCCCCAGCCAAGATTCGAACTGGCGACCTTCTTGCTGTGAGGCTGCGGTGCTAACCACCACACCACCGTGCAGCCCTAAACAAAAAATTATTAGTATGAATTAGAAAGGTTCGACTTGAGCAAGCAGTTGTGGCCATTTTTAGCTTTCAGCTATTGTGTGAACTAATAAGATGGCTGTCCATTCATATTAGTATTAGTATTAGTATTAGTATTAGTATTAGCCATGCATGTTTTTATTCTTAATAATTACATTTATAAATACTCACCAGAGATTTCAGCTGCAAAAGCAAGCAGACAACTCCACAATGCAATACTCACCCTCGTCATCTGGCAGACAGCCCAGGGTGTCCTGAGGCCTATCTCTACTATCTCTACTATCTCTACTATCTCTACTATCGCTACTATCTCTACTATCTCTACTATCTCTACTATCTCTACTATCTCTACTATCTCTACTATCGCTACTATCTCTACTATCTCTACTATCTCTACTATCTCTACTATCGCTACTATCTCTACTATCTCTACTATCTCTACTATCGCTACTATCTCTACTATCTCTACTATCTCTACTATCGCTACTATCTCTACTATCTCTACTGGGAACCCAGCCAGGAATCACGCCGTCATGGACCACATTGAATCCCACTCTGCAGTTTCAGAGTTGACTTCTTCTTAAGCAACGTTTCTGTGGCTGCAGTTGGATAAAATGTCAGCTGAGGCTTCTTGAAGGTTAGGCCTCTCAGTAAATGGTGTGTGCTTCGTGTGTGTATACATGATTAATGCAAAATGGTTCCCAAGCAATTTTACCCAGAAAACAAGTGACTTCTAGGTTGTGAAAACGTGATTAAAAGAGATGGAGATGTTGAACGGAGGCACTACAAGAGTTTGTTGGATTTTCTAGACCGGGGGTGGGCAATTATTTTTCCATTGGGCCACACGAGAATCAGAAATATTGTGGAGGGCCATAAGGCTCTATTCTACATAACATTATATTTCTTATAAAAAACTAACATATAGTAAAAATTATTGTTCTGACAAGCTGGTAAGACTAGCAAAGGTAAATGTTTGGTAAATGATTAAGCAATGAAAAAGTGAGGCTGCCTTCCAAAAAGTGCCATTTATTCAATTAAGTTTCCCAAAACAATGGTAAACAAAATGATCATTTTTAGTCACATTCATGCCAGGCAACATTCAGAGTTTCATATACTGTTGGAAAGAGGCTCTTAGCTTTCTAAAGACATCACCATATTGTCTTTGTACTCCAGATATTAAGCAAGATGCGTCATAATGATAATGAATGATTGTCACTGAACTGCGATTTTGAGAAAAGGGGCTCCAAAGAAAGCGTCCTAGTTCAATGATAGTTGGTGTCTTTACATGCCCACATTTGTAGTCTAACCACCTCATCTGGTGTTTTTTAATTTGTTCTTTTTCTCATTCAGTGAGAGAAATCCTGCAGACGTGATCAGCTGATGGTGTGGCTTCTTTCAGGGTTTGCATGTGAGTCAGAGTGCTGCTCTCCAGTTGGCTTGAAAGAAACTGCAACTTTCTCATGAAAGCCTTCACCAGGCTGTGCATTTCATGAACAAAAAGGCACTTGCCTTGCAGTTTGGTGTTCAGTTCATTCATCGGCACAGTCGCATCAACAGCAAATGCAAAATCTACCATCCAGTTCGCATCTGAGAGCCTTTCTTCTCACAAAACTCTTAAACTTTGCTTTCAGTTCAAATCAATCTTTATTTCTGTGTGGTAGCTGATGTCACAATGTTCAGCAGGCCCCTCCAAAAGTGCAACAAACTGTGTTTCAACGCTGGAGCCTGATGAAATTAACTATTTTAGTCACAACATCTATAACATGGTTCATTTTTAGCACTGACTGTATAATGCAACCAAAAATACCAGTTTCTGATCTGCGTCAATTTCAGTCACTTTTTCTTGCACATGTTTCAAAAGGTCGACATTTTTCCCCATCAGATTAGGACAACCATCCGTTGGGACACCTGCCAGTCTGTCCCATTTCAGTCCCAGCGTGTCCATACATGCATTTACCTCCATGAACAGATCGCTCCCCGTTGGCTGCATTGCTGCCAGCTCCTCCGCAATCTTAAAGTCCTTTATCCCACAGAAAAATGCGAGTAACTGGGGAGAAAAACTCAAAACTCCACTTCACATTGCAGCTGAAGGTTAAGAGTCCCCACAAGGTCCTCAATCCTTCTCGTCACGGTTTGCCCGGAGAACGGGACTCGCTCAAGTGCTTCTATTTCTTCAGGGTATATTAGTGCTGCAGAGTCCACTAAGCACTCTTACACAAACTCTCCCTCCGAGAATGGCTAAATGTTTTTAGTAATTTTGTGGAATATCACAAAGCTGGTCTTGGTTGCTGCATCCCTGAATGTGTGAAGCTTATGTAATGGCCGTCGGGAGCAGCGGGACTGTTCCCGGTGGCCTGGGCTCCTAAGTGGCCTAACGTAAAAAGTAAAAAAAGAAGAATCAAGGCGAACTACATTGGTGCAGCTGAAACCGCCCACCAATAAAATAATTTGTGTTCGTCAATTTTCACCTTCACCAACTGGCCAGTCGTCAACTTTTATTTTCATCACGAGAACTAATCAACACGAGAGCGCGTGGCGGCGGAACAACAGAGACACAGGAACGTGGTGCTGGTAGCCTGCTGATGGACTAATGAGAAAAAAGAGGAAATGGGGAGCAGAAAGAGAACTTATTAAAAAGAAGCCGCTTGAAGAGGAGGCGGGAAATGCCAGAAAATTTCCGATATTTTCAGACCCTCCACCAGAAGTGATGTCCACTCACCCGCGACGTGATGTCAGATGTGGGGGGGCAAACTTTTACCTGAAGATAACATGATGAGCGCTGGTTGAGATTCTTCATGAGCCTTTTATGTAGCTGTAATGATGAGCTGGTAGGATACTAGCTCCTGTCTAAACTTCATTCTATTGGAAATGTTGCACTGGTTTGTTGTTTTATTATTAAACCACATCAGCCCAAACACACAACTACACATTGATATGCTACTGTTTATATACACTAGCTCATATTTGAGTTATAACCTGTATAAAATTAAATAATTAGTTAATTATTTGTGTTGTATTAAACTGACAGGTGGATATTTTAATACTTGGCTGCTTGGCTATAACAGTCTGTCCACATACACTACTTATATATCTAAGTTTGGTCAAGTTGCATTTATTTAATTGAAAATACAGATTTCAGCATTTTATTTTCTGTTTTATTCATGGCATGTATATTCACATAGCTGAAATGCAACACCTTCTTGACCTCCTGAACTAGAGATCCAAGTGTAGTTAAGCTATGTATATTTTATTTTACATACAAAGCACTTTTTTTTTAATATTACGAGTGGCTTGTTTACTTCCGTACCTGAAATACGTCACCTGTTAACCTTCTAAGTCAAAAATATGTGCGAATGTGTGGAAATTATTTTTTGTTTCATTGTTTAAAATCTCACTAAACTTTGCATGAGGTTAAGTGGCATTGACTTGTCTCATTTGATCATTAAATTGTATATTTAAAGAACTTAAAAGGTGTACGGAGATGATCACAAACAAATATTCACATTACTCTTCACACTGTTAAGCCTGAAGACGAAGACTAGAGCCGGCCGATCGAGGGGAGTAAAGAAGTGACACTGAATACACGCCGTGTGAGTATTATCACCACACTCCATCTGCATCGCCTAAGGCCCTGACGTGTCGTACCCCCATGCTGGCATATTTTTATTGTTCCAGATTGACCCGGTGTGTGTGACCCAGGTGGACCCACAGACCTGGATTGGGACAGGATCTGCCTCCTATTTTAGTTACCCTTGCCCTGAATGGTGCTACCTTTTTTTTTTATTTGTTTTAATGGTTATTTTAGTCTGTTTAGTTTTTATGGGACTTTTAGGACTAATGTCTTAGTCCTGGAGGCATTTAATTTTATTGGATTTTTAGGTTGAGTAGTTTAACTTTTTGTGGACATTTTATTTTAATTGTAATAAATTTTGCATCGGAAAATTGTCCTGCTTTTGTCCTCCTTGGCAATATGAAGCATGCGCTCACCTGGTCATATTTTTTTTTAAACCTAACCTTGACATATATCCATAGCCCCCACCATTACAAAATATTTGGGTTCTGCTGAACCAAACATGGCTCTACAGGTGGGCTGAATAGTTTAGAAACCCTTGGTTGGACAGTGTCTTATCTTTTTAAGTTAAGTCAACTTTTTTATTTTCTATTAAATCTATTATAGTAATCTGTCATAGAAAAAATGAAGGGAAAAATAAAAGTGATGTTTAGCTCATCGGGAATGTGCTGTTGTACTGGACCTTTGAGTGGGGGAGTGAAAAACTGGTGGCTTTTAGTTTTGTGTTCATGGCTGTTAAATATAAATTTGATTTGAATTAAAAAAATGGGCTTTTGACAATTACTCACCCATATGTGGGGGCATGGATTTGTGGTTGTGCACACGTAGGTGTGAGCATATGTGTGCAGTATATGAGTAGGGGTGGCCTGAGTGAGATGTCTCCCAGTCTGACTTTTTGTCCCAGTCTGGCCTTGCTGCTCCTCCTCAATCCGAGGTTCGACTATCCAACGGACCCTCCTCTCCAGCACCCCTGAATAGACCTTACCAGGGAGGCTGAGGAGTGTGATCCCCCTGTAGTTGGAGCACACCCTCCGGTCCCCCTTTTTGAAGGGGGAACCACCATCCCAGTCTGCCAGTCCAGGGGAACTGTCCCCGATAACCATGTGATGCGTGTCAACCAAGACAGCCCTACAGCATCCAGAGCCCTAAGGAATTCTGGGCAGACCTCATCCACCCCCGGGGCATTACCACCGAGGAGTTTTTTAACCACCTCAGTGACCTGAGCCCCAGAGATGGGGGAGCCCACGCCAGGGTCCCCGCCTCTATCAGCCGCCAAGCTCACACTGCACCCGGCCCCTATGGCCCCTCCTGAAGGTGGTGAGCCCACGGGAGGAGGGGCCCATGTCACTCTTTCAGGCTGAGCCCCACCGCAAAGGCCTGGGCACCAAGCGCTCGCCTCCAGGCCTGGCTCCAGAGGTGGGCCCCGGTGACCCACGTCCAGGCAAGAGAAACCTTGGTCCATGATTTGTCATCATCATAGGGGTGTTTTGAGCCTCTCTTCGTCTGGTCCCTCCCCTAGACACCTGTTTGCCATGGGTGACCCTACCAGGGGCATAAAGACCCCGGCAACATAGCCGCTAGGATCATCAGGACACGCAAACTCAACATGGTAAGGTAGCGGCTCAGGGAGGAGATAGAAAAATACGTTAAACTTTACCTCTTCTTTTAGTCTGCATGCAGTGAGATTGCAATGCATTCTGTTAGCTTGCTCAAAGCCTCTTTACTTCACAGCATACATTTGGAGAACTGCAGGACATAAATATCATTGTAGATTTTCACAATTTGCAGCAAAATAATTTCTTTCTAAAGCAAAATGACATGGGTGTTAAAAGATCCTCTGGTCTCGGTCACACACAGTTGAGCCACTAACTCATCGGACATCCAACGGTATATGCAGACCGTAATCGCATTAGCCACGGTCATGAGAAGACAAACATATGCTCCATCCCAAGACTTCCCCTTTAGCCATCATCTTCATCAGGTGTTTTCATCTCCTTTCATCTTCCCCCAGCGTCTGTCCTCCAGCTCTGCTCTGAAGACACAACACATGGCCAAAGCAATTTACCCATATCCTACAATCTAATCACTTCTACAATATATCTGTGTCAGTGTCAGAGGCAGGGGACACTGTTGTCCAATGTTCTTTGATTTGCTATAAATTGCTTGGAGGAAATAATTGAATTGCACACTATAAATGGCAATTCTGTCTGATGGCAGTGAAACAGCTACTTCATCATCCGCTTTTAAACTAATAATTAAAATTTTGTTATTATGAAACCGCATCGTTGATGTTTAGAAATAATATCCCTTCTGGTTTTGTTTAGTTTTTTTTCTTTGTAAAACACTGCAGGGGGAGACCATATCGATTCCCATGAAGGCTGCCTGAGGAGTTCTCTTTTGTAATAATAGCCTGAAGGCATGTACTGGCCGGCCGGCCTCTGCTAACCCAGTCAATGCCACACTGAGATGAGCAGGGCACAAGGCGGGAAGCACATAAATAATTCACTGTGATCTCACTGTGGCCCACATGTAATTTAGCTTGTATCCCCAATGGCTCCAATGGAAGACAGAAAGTGCTCAGTTTAACTTGTCCGAAGGAAGAAATTCTGTGATGATTTCAGCAAGAAACTGGTTTTACCTGCTTTGGGGGTAAAGGTGGGTCAGGGCCAGAGAAAAGTTGAGAAAAGGACTGGACTCTTCAATATTTACACATTACAGCAGACAGTGCTGCAAGGAAGGGAGCGCACTGTTTTAATGTCTTATTACAACGATGTTTCTCTCTATATTCTTGTAGGTTATTTTTAATGCTTCTGCTGCACTCTGCTGTAATGCTTTTAATATTTTATGTAAAGCACTTTGGATTGTCTTGTACATGAAATATGATGTACAAATAAACCTGCCTCGCCTCGTTTGTGACACAAGTTATACGTAGAAATTCTCTAGACTACGGTGGCTGGGAAGTGCAAAACAAATTTACTCAGACACTAAAAAGCATTTTAAAACCAGCAGACTCTGTCAATGCCACCCTGAGATGATGAGATGATGCCATACACAGACCACTGTCGGGGGCTATGGGGTGTCTGTGGTTGGAGTCGCCACGTGGCAGTGGGACATGGCCGCTGGTGGAGCCTGGATTGGTGGGCCTCAGCCCTAGGCCAGGTGGCCGGGCTGCTCTGGGGCGGGCTGGTTGGGGGCTCTGGTGCACCCCTGAGGGTAGAAGGATCAGTCATAGCCAGGGAGTCTGGCCAGGCATGCTGCCACAGGGTGGGTTGGTACATTCCCTGGTGTCTGGTTGTCACCCAGGGAGCCATGGTATGGCCTGGGGGCTGGGGGGTGTCGGGATGTGAAGTGGTGCTGAAGGGGGTTCGGGGGATCATATGAGGAGGTGCTGAGGTGGGTCTATAATTCAAAATAAATAAATAAGATTAAAATAAATAAATCAGATTATCAGCAGAAGTCTTATACCCATAAAGCTCCCTTTGGCAAAGCAAATTTATTCAGCACAGTGCAGCAGCCAGACCATCATTCTGCTGCCACCAAGATGGTATGGTATGATAAAAATACGGAAGTGTGTAGCTGTCACCCAACTAAATAAAAATTAGGACTTTATCACGTTATAACGTGCGAGTTTTATTGTAAGAGCATGAAACGTATCACATAATAACTTGATCAATTTTATTGTAAGAACATGAATGAAAGTAGCCTGTACTGTACGCAGATGTTGTTGCAACCTATACTGGAGCAAAATACATTTTATGGAAAATATTCTCATCAAGCAGAAACATTTCAGTTATTTTTTGTCAAAGATTGATTCTACTCTGGTTTATTGTTGTACACAGAAATGTGGGATAGTTATGAGCGACATGGCGTCACTGCCTGCGCAGTGAGACGGTGTGTGCGTCTGAGCTGCTTTTAATAACACGTACGAGTGATTACACCTTTGTCTGAAAATAAAAATGAAAATTATAAAGGCTACATGCACCGTTGGGACAGAGAGAAAGAAGTTGCTGACACAAAAACGTAGTCCTGTCTGCTGTAAGGGTGCAACATCAGTAATATCACAGTGTCCTCCAAGCTTCACCACATCTCTCCAATGAAGTACAACTTAATCCCATTTGGCAAATTAGACGTATCTCTGCCCATAGCTGCACGTTTTCCCCAATCAACAAAGTTTATAGTCTGTGTTTTCACCGCAAAACTTAACACATTATAACGTGATAAGTTTCACATTTTTACAATAAAACTATTTTGTTATAATGTGATATGGTCCCAATTTCTATTTAATTTGGCTGACAGCTCCACGCTTCCGTATAAAATAATAATAAAATAAAACAGCAGATTAGGTGAAGGTTGTTGGTGCGCTGGATTTATGGGTTATGACCCACTTCTAGAAAATTTTGGCACTGATGAGGTAAAGAATATTGAACAAATTAATTACGCTTTAATTACAAGCAAAAATCGGTTTCAAAAGGCTGTAATGGGATTAATATTAAGTGGCATGATTTTAAAAAATATTCTGATCAGGTGTGAAAGATAAAGCACTTTAAGGACTTGTTATATTTAGTGGTTTCGTGATTCTTTATGATTCTTCTTTTTCATTGTGAGTGGTGCAACAGCTTCAGGAGCTGCAGTCAAGTTGCAGTCAAAGACGTCACAGAGGCTGTAAATGTGCTAATTAAATTTGCCACCTTTGGAGTTTTCACCCCGTTTTCTGACAGTTGGAAGTGCAGAAAAACACAACCTGAAGAAAATACACAGTGGCAGTCTTAAAGAGGGAGTTGACAACTCTGGGGCTTTACCTAACCGAGGTCGGAGAGGCAGAATTTCAATACGTAGAAGCTTCTCAACGTTATTGAGGCAGCAGGGGTGGAAAAAGGTAAACTAATATCTGCTGCATACTAACTATTCTACTAAAGTCAAAGTGAAGGTGGAGGAACATGATCTTTATATGTTTGCAGCCTGCAACCTTTTCTTATTATTGGAGTCAGTGAGTAGTGCCCGTTCAACCCGGTGGATCAGAAACATCCGTTTCTCAGCAGGACAAGCTGAAGTTCGTCATTTACTGGGTCTAAGTGAGGCAAGGTTTTTATTCTCAGCTCCAAACTGGATCAAAGAACAGCGACAGGTACAGACAATGCATTCAGCAAAAGTATCTTCATTATCAGTAACTGGAATTACATTTAGCTCCAAATCAGTCAAAACTGTTGCTCCCATTCACGAGTAAAGGTGCTGCATGCGAAATGTTATTTAAAAGACTCTTTTGATGGAATGAGCACTGACTTGTGTAAAAACAGTCGGTGTTCCCACTGCAATAAACAGCTCTGCAGCAGCCAAAGTTAACTTATTTAGTGGCCATCTGCAACAACTTCTAATCTAATCAGCAGAGCTGCACACAATATTGTTTTTTTTTATTATTATTTTTTCAACTGCTACATTTTTAGATCCAATTTTGG